>NC_085843.1:283316871-283386871 GCF_035594765.1 Anolis carolinensis | reverse complement strand
TATACTATTGCAAACCAGAATGGGACATTAAAAACACTCTGGGTAGATAACTATTTATTATTATTATTATTATTATTATTATTATTATTTATACTATTGCAAATCAAACTGGGACATTGAAAAGCTCTATTCCTATTCTCCCTCCACCCCCTGATGATGATGATTATGATAATGATTATCATTATTATTATTATTATTATTATTATTATTATTATTATATATGGTTGTAAATCAAACTGGGACACTGACTGTATCCCTATTCCTCCTCCTCCTCCTTCTTATTATATTTATACTGTTGCAAATGAGATTGGGAGATTAAAAATGCTCTGGGTACCTAACTATTTTTGTATTATTATTATTATTATTATTATTACTTTTGCAAACCAAACTGGGACACTGAAAAGCTCTGTTCCTATTCTAGCTCCTCCCCTTGATGATGATGATGATGATGATGATGACGACGATTATCATTATTATATGTATATGATTGCAAATCAAACTGGGAAACTGACTGTATCCCTATTCCTCCTCCTTCCTATTATATTTATATTATTGCAAATGAGACTGGGACATTGAAAAAGCTCTGGATACCTAACTATTTTCGTATTATAATTCTTATTATATTACTATTGCAAATCATACGGGACTTGGAAAAGCTCTGTCCATTTTCCTCCTCTTCCTCGTTATTATTATCATTGTTATCTCATATTATACTATTGCAAATCAAACTGGGACATTGAAAAGATCTAAGTCCCTATTCCTCTTCTCATTCTCCTCCTTCTTCTTGTTGTTTTTATTATTGGGTTTTTTTTTCCCCCCATGTCAGGAGCAACTTGAGAAACTGCAAGTCGCTTCTGGTGTAAGAGAAATGGCCGTCTGCAAAGATGTTGTTCAAGGGAAGCCCATATGTTTTACCACCCTGTGAGAGGTTTCTCTCATATCCCTGCATAAGGAGCTAGAGCTGACAGATGGGAGCTCACCCCATTGCCCGGATTCAAACCGTAGGCCTTTCAGTCAGCAGTCCTGCCGGCACAAGATTTATCAATTAAGCCACTGGGGGCTCCGTTGTTGTTGTTATTGTTATTATTATTATTATTATTATTATTATTATTATTATTATTATTATACTATTGCAAATCAGACTGGGACATTAAAAAAGCACCAGGTACCTATTTTTGCTATTATTATTATTATTATTATTATTATTATTATTATTATTATTATTATTATTATTATTATATTTATACTATTGCAAATCAAACTGGGACAATGAAAAGCTCTGTCTCTATTCCTCCTCCGCCTCCTCCTCATTATTATTGTTATCATCATCATCATCATCATCATCATTATATTTATACTATTGCAAACCAGACTGGGACATTAAAAATGGTTCAGATACCACCACCACCTCCTCCTTCTTCTTCTTCTTCTTCTTCTTCTTCTTCTTCTTCTTCTTCTTCTTCTTCTTCTTCTTCTTATTATTATTATTATTATTATTATTATTATTATTATTATAAAGTGGGACATTGTAAAGCTCTGCCTCCCTATTCCTCCTCCTCCTTATTATTATTATATTTATACTATTGCAAATCAAACTAGAGCAAATTAAATTGATCTTGCCCCTTCTGCACTGCCATATAATCCAGTTTACCAAAGCAGATAATCCACATTATCTGCTTTGAACTGGTTTATATGAGTCTACACTGCCATATAATTCACTTCAAAGCACAAAATCTAGATTGTGTATTGCAGTGTCCTCCAAATCTGAAAAACTTCCAAAATTTGGATATTTTTTTTTACCCACCGGGTTTGGGAAAACGTCAAATTTTCCAGAACAGGTGATGTTTTCCAGATCTGAAAAACTTCCAAAATTTGGATTTTTCTGATTTTTTTCTGGCTCAACAAACCCCATTCATTTCACGGTTTTCCTGTTGTTTCTTTTGCCTTTTCTTTCCTTACCAGGAAAACTCCTTTCAAGAAAAGTAAAAATGGAATAAATGCACATTGCTTTTCAAGTGTGAATACTGGGAGACCTTTGCTTTACTTCCAAGCCCATGTGGGTGCATGCAACTGCCTTTTCCAGCCTTCTGCTGGTGAGCGAAGGGCTCAAGTAAGTGAGCCAAACCGCAGTTGCTGCAGACCAAAGACAATAGGATTTCATTTGGCTTCTTTTCCACCTTTCTGTTTCTCTGCCATTTCAGGCATTTTCCTTCTTGGAGAAAAAGTTATATATGGTTGCATCAACACTGTAAAATAAATGCAGATTTGGTACCACCTAGACTGGCATGGCTCAATGCTATGGCCTCCTGGGATTTGTAGTTGAACTAATTATCTGTTCACAATCAAATACCTGACCTAAGAACAATGCACCAAACTACTAACAGTGCACCCAACTACAACTCCATAACATTGAGCCACGGCTTTTAAAATGGGCCCAATGTTGCAGAATCCTGGGATTTGTAGTTTTGCAAGGTCTTTGCCTTCTCTGATGCCTCACCAAACTAGAACTACCATAGCACTGAATCCTGGCTGTTGAAGTAGTGTAAAACTGCATTACTTCTACAATACAGATGCACCCTGTGGTGTTGTTTAGCCAGATCATGATTGCAAAAAGGGAGTTTTCTATTGCTATTCTCTTGCAATGGGGATGGAACCGGGGAGCCATTCTAAGTCTTTCCTAAGCTGTCAGACTCTTATAAATGGCTTTGAGTGAGCATCAGACTTTCCAGGCTCTTGTGCTTGATCTGTTCGCCTTAAGACAGAACCGTGGAAGAGATTAAATCCCTGTATTTAGCTCCTAGATTGCATTGCCACGTGTTTTTGTTGTTACTGTTAACGTGCCGTCCAGTCTGCTTTGACCTACAAAGCCCATAGTTTCATAGCATTGAACCATGGCAATTAAAGTGGTGTCAAACTGCATTAATTCTATAGTGCAGATGCATTTATGCACCCATCCACAATCTTGCTCAGATATTGCAAGCTTCAGGCACAAAGGGTTCCTTTAATGGATTGTTGTTCTTTTCCTGCTTCCTTCACCTTTATTATTGCCTTTTCCAGTGAGTTATGTTGTCTCGTGATGCACTAGAGAAATAACCGTGAAGGACAATTGTAAAAATAATATGTCACTTCCCCACATTGGACATACCAAGGGTGCATCTTCATTGCAGAGTTAATAGGGTTTGACACCACTTACCTGTGAAGAACCTTTGCACAATGGTGGTTATTTCATGGCCTTGTTGATCAGGAGACACAGGACCTGAAAAGTCTGTTGGGAATTGTGGATGATAGGTAGAATCTCTTACGTGTGCCCACGAACCCAGAGCCACCTTGCAGAATGATGCACCACTGAGCTTTGTAGAACAAAAAACACAGGAACTTTTACTAAGTCCAAGAGATCAACAGAACAATGGTATTTACAATAGTCCTTCTGATTGCTTACAGAAATCAGCAGTCATAAGCAGTCCATGAATCTGCTTCAGTGAAGACCAGCAAGGACAGCAACAGTTGCTAACCAATTCCCATGTCCTTGCAAACTCAGCCAATCGGCTTCATGCATTTGATTTTCCAGTTTATACACATATAGTATCTTTGCAAACCAGTAGAATTTCCCTCCCCCCCCTCTCTCTCTCTCACACACACAAACCTGTTCAAACCGGTTCTCCAGCAGCAGGACAGCGACAATTGCAAACCGATTCCCAGGTCCTTGCAAACTCAGCCAATCAGCTACATGCATTTGATTTTCAAGTTAACACACATATACTATCTTTGCAAATCAGTAGAAGACTCCCCCCCCCCCTCTCTCTCTCTCTCTCTCTCTCTCTCTCTCTCTCTCTCTCTCTCTCTCTCACACACACACACACACACACACACACAGAAACCTGGTCAAACCGGTTTCCAGCAGCAGGACAGCAACAGTTGCAAACCTATTCCCAGGTCCTTGCAAACTCAGCCCATCGGCTCCATGCATTTGATTTTCAAGTTAACACACATATACTATCTTTGCAAATCAGTAGAAGATTCTCTCTCTCTCTCTTTCACACACACACACACACACACACACACAGAAACCTGGTCAAACCGGTTTCCAGCAGCAGGACAGCAACAGTTGGAAACCTATTCCCAGGTCCTTGCAAACTCAGCTCCATGCATTTGATTTTCAAGTTAACACACATATAGTATCTTTCTGAGTGTGTGTGTGAGAGAGGGGGGGGGGGAGAGTCTACTGGTTTGCAAAGATACTATATTTGTGAACTTGAAAATCAAATGCATGTAGCTGATTGGCTGAGTTTGCAAGAATCTGGGAATCGGTTTGCAACTGTTGCTGTTTTGCTGCTGGAGAACCAGTTTGAACAGGTTTCTGTGTGTGTGTGTGTGTGTGTGTGTGTGTGTGAGAGAGAGAGAGAGAGAGAGAGAGAGAGAGTCTACTGTTTGCAAAGATACTATATGTGTGTTTACTTGAAAATCAAATGCATGTAGCTGATTGGCTGAGTTTGCAAGGATCTGGGAATCGGTTTGCAACTGTTGCTGTCCTGCTGCTGGAGAACCGGTCTGAACAGGTTTCTGTGTGTGTGTGTGTGTGAGAGAGAGAGAGAGAGTCTAGTGGTTTGCAAAGATACTATATGTGTGTTAACTTGAAAATCAAATGCATGAAGCCGATGGGCTGAGTTTGCAAGGACCTGGGAATCGGTTTGCACCTGTTGCTGTCCTGCTGCTGGAGAACCGGTCTGAACAGGTTTCTGTGTGTGTGTGTGTGTGTGTGAGAGAGAGAGAGAGAGAGAGAGAGAGAGTCTAGTGGTTTGCAAAGATACTATATGTGTGTTAACTTGAAAATTAAATTCATGAAGCTGATGGGCTGAGTTTGCAAGGACCTAGGAATCGGTTTGCAACTGTTGCTGTCCTACTGCTGGAGAACCGGTTTGAACAGGTTTCTCTCTGTGCGTGTGTGTGTGCGTGTGTGTGTGTGTGTGTGTGTGTGAGAGAGAGTCTAGTGGTTTGCAAAGATACTATATGTTTGTTAACTTGAAAATCAAATGCACGTAGCTGATTGGCTGAGTTTGCAAGGATCTGAGAATCGGTTTGCAACTATTGCTGTCCTGCTGCTGGAGAACGCGTTTGAAAAGGTTTCTGTGTGTGTGTGTGTGTGTGTGTGTGAGAGAGAGAGAGAGACAACTGGTTTGCAAAGATACTATATGTGTGTTAACTTGAAAATCAAATGCATGAAGCCAATGGGCTGAGTTTGCAAGGACCTGGGAATCGGTTTGCACCTGTTGCTGTCCTGCTGCTGGAGAACCGGCTGTTAGGAATTGTGGGAGTTGGAGTCCAAAACACCTGGAGGGCCCAAGTTTGCCCATACCTGGTCTGCACTGACCATATAATGCAGTTTCGAACTCGATCCATATAATGCCGTTCAAACTGCATGATGTTCATGCACTTCAGTCTGCATTATTCACAGAATGGATCCAGCCTTTGGAAAAACCAGCCAGGCCAGCCTTGGCTGACCTTCCCAAAAGCACCTCTTCCAGGCCGCAATCTGGCCGGGAAACGTAGTATCCTTGCCTGGCCTGGATGCCTTTGAAAAGGAGTAATTGGCAAGGGAGGAAACGGCTTATTTAGCGGTGAAGATCATTAGCATTGGGTTGACCTCCTTGGCCCTAGACACACACACCAAAGCACACACAGCTGTTTGTTGCAACCAGGAGGCCAAATGGGAGCATTGAAATTTCCCAATTAGAAGCATTTCAATCACTTAAAGCCTCAGTTGAACATTTAGGATGCATCTGCCTTGTGGAACTGTACATCCCAAATTTTGGTCCTCCATCCATTTAGGACTTCAGGCCAGAACTTCTGGGATCTGAAGTCCAAAAAAGCTGAAGGAGCAAAGTCTGCAATGCAGTTTCATTGCTGAGGCTCAATGCAATGGAAGCCTGGGAGTTGTAGTTTGCTGAGACGAACTCTACCCTTCTTGGTAAAGATGGCAAAGGTCCTTGCAAAACTATAACTCCCAGGATTCTGGAGCAATGTGTTGTGTCAAAACTGTATTCGACAGTGCAAAGGCACCCTTAGGATGGATCCGCACTGTGATATAATCCAGTTCCAGAATGCAGATTAAGTCCTTTGAACTATGCTGCCATGGTTTTAATGGATTTTAACTGTGACTGTTTTAATATTGTTTGTAATTAATTCTCTTTTAATGTTTGCATATTTGTGTATTTTTATTGGTACAGTAGAGTCTCACTTATCTAAGCTAAACGGGCCAGCAGAAGCTTGGATAAGTGAATATCTTGGATAATAAGGAGAGATTAAGGAAAAGCCTATTAAACAACAAATCAGGTTATGATTTTACAAATTAAGCACCAAAACATCATGTTATATGACAAATTTGACAGAATAAGTAGTTCAATACGCAGTAATGTTATGTTGTAATTACTGTATTTACGAATTTAGCACCAAAATATCACGATATATTGAAAACATTGACTGCAAAAATGGCTTGGATAATCCAGAAACTTGGATAAGCTAGTCTTGGATAAGTGAGACTCTACTGTATTTGAATGCTGTTATGTTAAGCTACTTTGAGTCTCCTTCGGGAGATATAAAGCAGGATAAAAATATAATAATAATAATAATCATCATCATCATCAGAAATTTCTCAAAGCACAGCAGACATGAATTCAGTACAAGAAGACTGCACTACAAACTAGAGCTGACAGCTGGCACAACAAAACATTGCATGGAAAGTTCCTTGACAAAATTGAAGGAAAAACTGATAAGGAGACAACCTGGCTCTGGCTCACGAATGGGACCCTGAAGAAGGAGACAGAAGGCCTGATCCTTGCAGCCCAGGAGCAAGCCATCAGGACAAAGGCAATTCAGGCCAAGATTGAAAAATCAGCTGGTGACCCAAAATGCAGACTGTGCAAGGAAACCAACGAAACCATTGATCATATCCTCAGCTGCTGTAAGAAAATTGCACAACACTTCCCAAGTGTCTAGGACTGTGTGATGTATTTTCGGATGATGCGTGCAGATCCCAGCAGGGTGGCCTTTTGCAGTTGGCAGATCGTGATTTTGTCAATGTCTATTGTTTCCAAATGCCGGCTGAGATCTTTTGGCACGGCACCGTGTGCCCATCACCACCGGGACCACCTGCACTGGTTTCTGCCAGAGTCTTTGAAGTTCAGTCTTGAGGTCCTGAGAGCGGCTGAGTTTTTCCTGTTGTTTTTCGTCAATGCGACTGTCACCTGGGATGGCGACATCAATGATCCAAACCTTTTTCTTTTCCACAACTGTGATGTCTGGTGTGTTGTGTTCCAGAACTTTGTCAGTCTGGATTCGGAAGTCCCACAGTATCTTTGCGTGCTCATTTTCCAATACTTTTGCAGGTTTGTGATCCCACCAGTTCTTTCCTGCTAGGAGGTGGTACTTGAGGCATAAGTTCCAATGGATTATTTGGGCCACACAGTTGTGCCTCTGTTTGTAGTCTGTCTGTGAGATTTTCTTACAGCAGCTGAGGATATGATCAATGGTTTCGTCAGCTTCCTTGCACAGTCTGCATTTTGGGTCACCAGCTGATTTTTCGATCTTGGCCTTAATTGCATTTTTCCTGATGTCTTGCTCCTGGGCTGCAAGGATCAGGCCTTCTGTCTCCTTCTTCAGGTCCCATTTGTGAGCCAGAGCCAGGTCTTCTATTATTATTATTATTATTATTATTATTATTATTATTATTATTATTATTAATGGCCTTTATCCTGATGGCTTGCTCCTGGGCTGCAAGGATCAGGCCTTCTGTCTCCTTCTTCAGGGTCCCATTCGTGAGCCAGAGCCAGGTCTTCTATTATTATTATTATTATTATTATTATTATTATTAATTGCCTTTGTCCTGATGTCTTGCTCCTGGGCTGCAAGGATCAGGCCTTCTGTCTCCTTCTTCAGGGTCCCATTCGTGAGCCAGAGCCAGGTCTTCTATTATTATTATTATTATTATTATTATTATTATTATTATTATTATTAATGGCCTTTATCCTGATGGCTTGCTCCTGGGCTGCAAGGATCAGGCCTTCTGTCTCCTTCTTCAGGGTCCCATTCGTGAGCCAGAGCCAGGTCTTCTATTATTATTATTATTATTATTATTAATGGCCTTTATCCTGATGGCTTGCTCCTGGGCTGCAAGGATCAGGCCTTCTGTCTCCTTCTTCAGGGTCCCATTCATGAGCCAGAGCCAGGTCTTCTATTATTATTATTATTATTATTATTATTATTATTATTATTATTATTATTAATTGCCTTTGTCCTGATGTCTTGCTCCTGGGCTGCAAGGATCAGGCCTTCTGTCTCCTTCTTCAGGGTCCCATTTGTGAGCCAGAGCCAGGTCTTCTCCTTGTCAGCTTTTCCTTCAATTTTGTCAAGGAACTTTCCATGCAATGTTTTGTTGTGCCAGTTGTCAGCTCTAGTTTGTAGTTATAATTATTATTATTATTATTATTATTATTATTATTATTATTATTATTATTAAGACGACAACTTCCATTTTCCCGTAGCATTGAACACAAAACTGCACGGTGAAATTGTCCAAAGCAAAAGCATAAAGGAACAAACATTACTGTAAATTTTATCTTCAGATAGTTTTCGTTTTGGGCATGGCAGTCGTTGGATAAACCAGAACGGTTCACAGGGAGCTCTAATTCCTATTTGTATGCATTTCATACATTGGCCTTCTAATTGGCAAGTGACGTCCGAGCGGCACAGTCCTTGCGTGTTTTTTGCGCCGGAACACGTTGTCCTGAAAGGTTTCTTCTCGGAGGCGGAGAAGGGCGATGGAGCGATACAGGGCTGTGGGAAAGCTCCTCTCCCACGGGTCCCTCCGGTGTGTTTCCAGTTTTCCGCCCACGTTTCTGCTCTGCCCAAGGGCACACGTCGCAGCCCACCCAAGACAATCACCCTCTTGATTCAGTCCCAGGCGAGGAATTTGGCTTTGGCTGCAGCTGGGCATGGCATGGGTTGAAGACGGAGAGCAGGACTTCGGAGCTGGTCCGCTCTGATGCCCGTATTTTCTTACTCTCTGGCACCAACTCCTTCTTTAATTTCAATGTATATTACTAATAACAATATATTAGGTATCATTAAGCACTGTATTATGTGCAGTAAATGAATATAAATGTCAGCTAAGTGATTACAAATCACAATCAAACTCTTGCATTCACAGTATGATGAATGGTAGTTGCATTCACAATGCAGTAAGCTTTCTTGTTTATTTTCTTATGTACAGTAGAGTCTCACTTATCCAACACTCACTTATCCAACGTTCTGGATTATCCAATGCATTTTTGTAGTCAATGTTTTCAATAAATTGTCATATTTTGGTGCTAAATTCATAAATACACTAATTACTACATAGCATTACTGTGTATTGAACTACTTTTTCTGTCAAATTTGTTGTATAACATGATGTTTTGGTGCTCAATTTGATGTTTAATAGGCTTCTTCTCAATCTCTCCTTATTATCCAACATATTTACTTATCCAACATTCGGCCGGCCAGTTTATGTTGGATAAGTGAGACTCTACTGTATTAATATTAGCTAATTTTACTAGGCCAGAAAACACTTTGTACAATTGTATTAATATTACCCAATACTTGCAGACCCTATTACCAGATGAAGACTATAAATTAGGGGTCCCCAAACTAAGGCCCGTGGGCCAGATGCGGCCCTCCAAGGTCATGTACCTGGCCCCTGTCCTAAACTTTAGACTTAGGGTTGACCTAAGTCTACTTGGTCTTTGAAGGTCTCTTTGCTTAGCTACAGCCTTATGAGACCATCTAGATGGCTTTTGGAGGTCACTTTCCTTACCTATGGTCCTATGAGACCGTCTAGATGGTCTTTGAATGTCTCTTTGCTTAGCTACGGCCTTATGAGACCATCTAGATGGTCTTTGGGAGTCCCTTTACTTACCTATGGTTTTATGGGATTGTCTTGGTGGGGTTTGGGGGCCTCTTTCCTTACCTATGGTCTTATGAAACCATCTAGATGGTCTTTGAAGGTCCCTTTCCTTATCTATGGCCTTCTGATGGCTTTTTAAAATGATCTAAATGGTCTTTGAGGTCTCTTTCCTTATCTATGGTCTTCTGATGGCCTGATGAGATCATCTAGATGGCCTTTGAGGATCCCTTTCCTTACCTATGGTCATATGAAACTATCTAGATGGTCTTTGGAAGTCTCCTTGCTTACCTATGGTCTTATGAAACCATCTAGGTGGTCTTTGAAGTCCCTTTCCTTATCTATTGTCTTCTCATGGCCTTATGAAACCATCTAGGTGGTCTTTGAGGTCTCTTTCTTTATCTATGGTCTTCTGATGGCCTGATGAGATCATCTAGATGGCCTTTGAGGGTCCCTTTCCTTACCTATGGTCTTATGAGACCATCTAGATAGTCTTTGGAGGTCTCTTTGCTTACCTATGGTCTTGAGGTCATCTAGATCAGGGGTCCCCAAACTAAGGCCCATGGGCTGGATGTGGCTCTCCACGGTCACTTACCTGGCCTCTGTCCTAAACTTTAGACTTAGTGTTGTCCTAAGTTTGAAACGACTTGAAGGCACACAACAACAATACTAATTTTTGACTGTTTCATAATCCAGCCCTCCAACAGCCCGAGGGACTGTGAATCGGCCCTCCACTTAAAAAGTTTGAGGACCCTGCTATAGATGGTCAAAACTGGTTGTTTAACTGTGTAGTGCTTACTTTGAAAGTCTGCTCTAGAAATTGTGTTGTTTTTGTGGCTGCCACAAACTAGGTTGAATTGGTCGAGACTCATTGAAAAACTAGAGCAAAATGTGCTGCAGGATGCCTTGCAACAAGACATTTATAACCCAGGAACAAAAATTATGTTACATAGTGTAATAGAATCCCAAAGTTGGAACAAACTCCAAAGGCCATCCAGTCTAACCCCAGGCAGGAAGACACAATCTAAGCCCTCCCAACAGATGGCCATCTAGCTTCTGCTTAAAAACCTCCATAGAAGGAGATTCCCAAGTGCCACCAATGGCATCTTCTTGGGGCAGCTGGTGCCTCTGGAAGAACCATAGAATCCTAGGGTTTCTATGAGACCCTAAAGACCATCCATGTCATGCTTTGCAAAGACACTGTGCTATATGTGTGTTAACTGGAAAATGAAGTGCATGAAGCCGATTGGCCGAGCCCGTAAACACCTGGGAATTGATTTTGGTACTGTTTCTGTTCTGCTGCTGTAGAACCAGTTTGAACAAGTGTTGACTGAGTACTGCTGGAGAAAAAGAGCTGTGTACTCAGAGAGAGGCCTTGCTATTTTTGAGGCCTGTTTGCTGCTGAGAAGACACGGCATCGGATTCCACAGGAAAGGCGGTCCAGATCAGGATTAGCTTGACGCGCCGTCCTCTCTGCCCGTTTCTCCTTTTCTCCCTCCATTCATGCCTCTTCAAATTCAACAGCACTGCTGGTCACAGCTGACCTCCAGTTAGAGTATTCAAGGGCCAAGGGTCCCCAGTTCTTAGTGTCTATGCCACAGTTTTTAAGGTTTGCTTTAACCTTCTAAACCTTCATCTGAGTCATGAATAAAGTTGTTGAACAGAACCGGGCCCAGGACAGAACCCTGCTTATGGCACTCAAATCATCATTTCTTTCCAGGATCAATGTGATCCCAAGCCACCACAGGGTTTTTGGGACAATCTTTATTGAGAACTGTTTTGTCTAACCCCAACCCTTGCAAAATTAAAACTCCCAGAATTCCATGGCAGCTAAAGTGGTATCCAACTGTATTCATTTTGCAATGTAGGTGCATTCTCAGCCCTTTAAGGAAAAGTTGAGCATGTTAATCCCAATTGAGACGCAGGTGGAGAAAGCTGATTAAGGAAGTTCTTGATACTTAAGTTGGTCAAAGCTTCCTAGGCCATGAAAGTCCTCACTTGCCTGTTTTCCTTCCTGCAGGTTTTCTGCAGCTCCTTGCTTTTGATTTTGCTGTGATGTAGACCCTCGAAGCCTTGGGTTCTGTGGCCGGAGCTGGTGTTCCTGTAAGACAAGGCAGCGGCTGAACACTGAGTGGCGGCTGAACACTGCTATGACTTCCCATTGCGAGACGAGCTTCTGTGCCCTTTGAAAGCAGGAAAGAGGTTCAACAAGGACTGGCGGTGGAGCAGACCCCATAACTTCCTGAAAGCGGAGATTAGAAACCCAGAAGAATGATGCTGTAGAGCTGGAGGCTGGAAGACAAGCCAGCGGCTGAACACTGAGCAGCGGCTGAACACCGAGCAGCGGCTGAACACCGAGCAGCGGCTGAACACCGAGCAGCGGCTGAACACAGAGCAGCGGCTGAACACCGAGCAGCGGCTGAACACCGAGCAGCGGCTGAACACTGAGCAGCGGCTGAACACTGCTATGACTTCCCATTGCGAGACGAGCTTCTGTGCCCTTTGAAAGCAGGAAAGGGGTTCAACAAGGACTGGCGGTGGAGCAGACCCCATAACTTCCTGACGGCGGAGATTAGAAACCCAGAAGAATGATGCTGGAGAGCTGGAGGCCGGAAGACAAGGCAGCGGCTGAACACTGAGCAGCGGCTGAACACTGAGCAGCGGCTGAACACTGAGCAGCGGCTGAACACTGAGCAGCGGCTGAACACTGAGCAGCGGCTGAACACTGAGCAGCGGCTGAACACTGAGCAGCGGCTGAACACTGAGCAGCGGCTGAACACTGAGCAGCGGCTGCACTCTGAGCAGCGGCTGAACTCTGAGCAGCGGCTGAACTCTGAGCAGCGGCTGAACTCTGAGCAGCGGCTGAACACTGCTATGACTTCCCATTGCGAGACAATCTTCTGTGCCCCTTGAAAGCAGGAAAGGGGTTCAAGAAGGACCACTGGAGCAAACCCCATAACTTCCTGAGGACGGAGATTAGAAACCTAGAAGAATGATGCTGGAAATCTAGAGGCCGAAAGACAAGTCAGCGGCTGAACACTGAGCGGCAGCTGAACACTGCTATGACTTCCCATTGAGAGACGAGCTTCTGTGCCTCTTGAAAGCAGGAAAGGGGTGTGAGAAGGACCAGTGGAGCAGACCCCATAACTTCTTGAGGGTCCTATGGCTGGAGCTGGTGTTCCCGTAAGACAAGGCAGCGGCTGAACACTGAGCGGCGGCTGAACATTGCTATGGCTTCCCATTGCGAGACAAGCTTCTGTGCCCCTTGAAAGCAGGAAAGGGGTTCAAGAAGGACCGGCGGAGCAGACCCCATAACTTCCTGAAGGCAGAGATTAGAAACCCAGAAGAATGATGCTGGAGAGCTGGAGGCCGGAAGACAAGGCAGCGGCTGAACATTGAGCAGCGGCTGAACACTGCTATGACTTTCCATTGAGAGATGAGCTTCTGTGCCTGTTGAAAAGCAGGAAAGGGGTTCAAGAAGGACCGGTGGAGCAGACCCCATAACTTCCTCAAGACTGAGATTAGAAACCCAGAAGAATGATGCAAGTAGTCCAGCCTCAGGTAGGCAAACGCGAAATACGGGGAGAATGCAATCGTCCTTCTGCGTTTGAAGGTCTGGCTTTTGTGGATTAGATTATAGGCGGGTCTGATTAAAATGTTGTCTCCAGAAATGTCTAGATCCTCAGATGCAACTCCATCATCATCATCATCATCATCATCATCATCATCATCATCATCATCATGATGTATATACTGCCTTGCTCTTTGCATTTGTGAGGTTGGAATATCTCCAGATCAGGCATGGTCAAACTTTGGCCCTCCGGGTGTTTTGGAATCCAACTCCCACCATTCCTGACAGCCTCAGGCCCCTTCCTTTCCCCCCTCAGCCGCTTAAGCGGCTGAGGGGGGAAAGGAAAGGGCCTGAGGCTGTCAGGAATGATGGGAGTTGGAGTCCAAAACACCCGGAGGGCCAAAGTTTGACCATACCTTCTCTAGATCCTCAGGTGTAACTTGTTGTTGTTGTTGTTGTTGTTGTTGTTTAGGCCTTTCTGGATCTCATCATATGTGGATTTGGATTCAGATGTCCTCTCCAGGAACCCTCAAGTACAGGGTCGTGCTGAAGAACCAAGAGATTGGCTTAAGTGTGTGTCTACATGGCAGAACTGAAGCGGTTTGACACCACTTTAACTGCCCTGGCTCAAGGCTATGAGATGCTGAGTGCTGTAATTCAATGAGACACAAACACTCACTGGCAGAGATGGCTATGTAAAATGACCACTCTCCTGATTTCATAGCACTAAGTGTGGAAGTTAAAGTGGAGTTAAACTGTGTTAACTCTACAGTGTAGACGCATCCACCTGTGTAGGAATCTCTAGCTCCTCCTGTGCAGTCCTGTGGTCAGTGTCCAGAGAAAGCTGACCACAAGATTGTAGATAATCCTAGGAAGGTGTGAGTAATAATAAAGTAACTTTTCTCAAGCACTGGATGATGCCTAGCTGTAGATAGGAATTATATTATGATGCATCTCTATAGAATAATTAATGTGGTATTAAATCATGGGAGTTGTCGTTTACTAAGGTCTTTTTTTCCTAATTCGTGGTGCCACACCAAGCTGCAACTCCCAGGATTCCATAGTATTGAGCCATGGCAGTTCAAGTGGTGTCAAAACTGCATTAATTGTCCAGTTTAGATGCACCCTTTGGAGAATCTTGCATTGATTCTCACTCAGCCCGCCGTTCCACCAGCGAGCACTAGGTGGCGCCATTGAACGGCACTCTTTGCTTTTATGTTTCTCTTTTTTGAAGCATTGGATTTTCAATTTTCATAATCCTTCCAATTAATCTCTCCCGAGATCCCTGCAGAAGACCTTTTAAGGTAGGATAATGTATTCAGAAAAAAATGTTATACAAATGCTGGATATTATGTCAGAGTAACATTAGCATTCCAGGGTGTGTATGTGTGATTTTAGCATGCTTAGCTGTTTTTAATATATTGTTGGTAAAACTACAACTCTTCTGATCCCATAGCCTTGAGCCATGGCTTCTAAAGTGGTGCCAAACTGCATTCATTCCACAGTGTGATTGCATCAATAGTGGTATACAGGACAATAATACAAGTAATAATAAATAGAGTAAAATAATAAATGCAATAATAATAATAATAATAATAATAATAATAATAATAATAATAATAATAATAATAAGATCAGAGTGAAATAATAAATGTATTATTAATAATAATAAAAATAGAGTAAAATAAATGTAATAGTAGCAACAATAATAGAGAAAAATAATAAATGTTCCATATATTCTCGAGTATAAGCTGACCCAAATATAAGTCAACCAGGACCCTCCCCCGAGTATAAGCCGAGGGGGGCTTTTTCAGTCTTTAAAAAAGGGCTGAAAAACTAGGCTTATACTTGAGTATATACAGTATATATATATTTTGTTTTGCAATAGCACACTGACAAATAAAGCTCTATTCTATATATTTACACACACATACACACACATATGTACAGGGAAATGAAGTTCTATTCTGCACCTCTGATATATAAATAAATAAAGTAGGCTATGCATTCAGAATCTATGCAAACATATTATATATATATACACACACACACACACACATATATATATAATTTTGTTGTGAAATAGCACAATGACAAATAAAGCTATTTTACACACACACACATAGAGAGGGAGAAATGAATTTCAATTCTGCACCTCTGCTATAGAAATAAATAGAGCAGACTATAGTCAGTACCCAGAACCTATGCAAACATTATATATAATTTTGTTTTGCAATAGCACAATGACAAATAAAGCTGTTCTATTTGTGTGTGTGTGTGTGTGTGTGTGTGTATATGTGTGTGTGTATATATATATATATATATATATATATATATATATATAAACACAACACACACATATGTATAGGGAAAGGATGTTCCATTCTGCACCTCTGCTATAGAAATAAATAGAGCAGACTATAGAGTCAGTACCCAGAACCTATGCAAACATTATATATAATTTTGTTTTGCAATAGCACAATGACAAATAAAGCTGTTCTATTTTTGTGTGTGTGTGTGTGTGTGTGTATATATATATATAGACACAACACACACATATGTATAGGGAAATGATGTTCCATTCTGCACCTCTGCTATAGAAATAAATAGAGCAGACTATAGATTCAGTATCTGGAACCTATGCAAACATTATACAGTATCTATATATCTAGACTATATCTATCTATCTATCTATTTATCTATCTATCTATCATTTTGTAGTATAATAGCACAATTACAAATAAAGCTGTTCTATTCTATTCTATCCTATATATATATGTACACACACATATATAGGGAAAGGATGTTCAGTTCTGCACCACTGATAGAGAAATAAATACTTTAGACCAGGGGTCCCCAAACTAAGGCCCGGGGGCCAGATGTGGCCCTTCGAGGTCATTTACCTGGCCCCCGCCCTCAGTTTTATAATATAATATATTGTATATACATATATATTGATAATAATATTATAATGTAATACAATATAACACTAATAATAATACCATATAATAATAATAATATATTCTATATTACATATAGTATTACTAATAATACTACAGTATAGTGGTATAGTTCAATAAAGTAATATATAATGCTAATATTGTGCTATGCTAATAATATAATATATTGTATGTACATGTAATTTGTAAGCCACTCTGAGTCCCCTTTGGGGTGAGGAGGGTGTGATACAAATGTAGTAAATAAATGCAGTAAATAAATAAATAATAAATAAATACATTTTAGACTTAGGCTCGCCCAAAGTTTGAAATGACTTGAAGGTACACAACAACAACAACAACAACAACAACAACCCTAATTAACTTGACTATCTCATTGGCCAGAAGCAGGAGTACACTTCCCATTGAAATCCTGATAAATGTATGTTGGTTAAAATTATTTTTTATTAAATATTGTATTGTTCTTTCATTGTTGTTGTTGTTTTTGCACTACAAATAAGACATGTACAGTGTGCATCAGAATTTGTTTGTATTTTTTTTTTTTCAAATGATAATCCGGCCCCTCAACAGTCTGAAGGATTGTGGACCGGCCCTCAGCTTAAAAAGTTTGAGGACCCCTGCTTTAGACTATAGATTCAGTTTCCAGATTCTGTGCAAACATGATATATAGAATTTTGTTGTGCAATAGTACGATGACAAATGAAGCTATTCTATTCTATATATTTATACACACACACGCACGTATATGTGTAGGGAAAGGAAATTTGTTCTGTACCTCTGGTATAGAAATATATAGAGCAGACTATAGATTCAGTATCTGGAACCTATGCAAACATTTTATATATAATTTTGTTGTACAATAACAAAACTATATATATTTATATAATATACACACACATACATATATATAGGGAAAGGAAGTTCTAGCTTTCACCTCTGATATAGAAATAAATAGAGCAGACTATAGATTCAGTAGTATCCAGAATCTATGCATATAATCTAAACATTATATATTTAATTTCGTTGTTCAATAGCACAATGACAAATAAAGCTATTCTCTCTCTCTCTTGAACCTGAAGGCTAATCTAATTGTTTTTCAACCCCCGCAGTTTTTAGTTGTGTCTAGTTTTAACCTTGTTATCGGCTGCTTTGCGAGCCAGAAAAGATAAGAAAACATAAAGTAAACAAAACAAACTGAACTTTGTGAAAAGGGAATAGAGGGACATGAGAACAGTTTGATCTCATTGTAGCTGCTGTGGCTCCATGCTACACAAACCTGGGATTTGTAGTTTCTTGAGATGCTCAGGGTACATCTACACAGTAGAGCAAAATCACTTGAAAATATCTCAAAATCTTCTCAATCCACGAGGGTGTCTATCCATTATCCATAACCCTAAGCTTTCAAAAGGCCCCAAATTGCAGGAAGAGAAAATGGTGGTGTTTATATATGTGTTTTAATTGCTGTTGTTTTGTAATGTATTTAAGATGTTGGAAGCCGCTTTGGGGATCAATTCGTGGGATATAAATTCGTGGGATATAAATAAATTATTATTATTATTATTATTATTATTATTATTAGGTAGTACAGAAATCGGTGCAATCATATTTTCCACCCACAACTCTTGGGTTCTCATTTTCCTGGTTTTTTATGTATATTATTATTATTATTATTATTACTACTACTACTTCTACTTCTACTACTACAAGTACTGAGTACTACAGAAGTCGGTGCAATAATATTTTCCACCCACAACTCTTGGGTTCTCATTTTCCTTGTTTTTTATGTATATTATTATTATTACTACTATACTTCTACTACTACAAGTACTGAGTAGTACAGAAGTCGGTGCAATAATATTTTCCATCCACAACTCTTGGGTTCTCATTTTCCTGGTTTTTTATGTATATGTGTTATTATTATTACTACTACTACTACAAGTACTAAGTAATATAGAAGTTGGTGCAATCATATTTTCCACCTACAATAATGGGTTCTCATTTTCCTGGTTTTTTATGTATATGTATTATTATTATTATTATTATTATTATTATTATTATTATTACTGCTACTACTACTACTACTACAAGTACTGAGTAGTACAGAAATCGGTGCAATCATATTTTCCATCCACAGTTCTTGGGTTCTCATTTTCCTGGTTTTTATATGCATATGTACATATATGTATTATTATTACTACTACTACTGGGTAGTACAGAAATCGGTGCAATACTATTTCCCATCCACAGTTCTTGGGTTCCCATTTTCCTGGTTTGTGTGTGTGTGTGTGTGTGTGTGTGTGTGTATGTATGTGTATATATATATATATATGTATGTAAAGCCAAACTTTCAATTCTTCCAATACTGGAGCCCAATCTATATATATAAAAGAGTGATGGCATCACGGCAATTCACAAAACAACAAAAGTACAGGCCCTCCAACCTCAAAATTTGACAACACAACCCATCATCCACGCCTCAAGGTTGATACAACAAAAAGAAAAGAAAAATAAAGTCCTAATTAGAGGGAGAGCAATAATTTTTTTATCCAATTGCTGCCAGTTTAGAGGGCTAATCTCTGCCCACTTGGTCTCCTAGCAACCAAGGGACAGCCAGGTTTCAGTTAGGGGACAGGCAGATTTAGGCCTCACTTAGGTCTCTTCCACAGATTATCAGATTTGCACTGGATTATATGGCAGTGTAGACTCAAGGCCCTTCAACACAGCTATATAACCCATTTATAATCTTATATTATCTGCTTTGCACTGGATTATCTTGACTCCACACTGCCATATAATCCACTTCAGTGTGCATTTTATACAGCTGTGAAGAAGGGGCCTCAGATAATCTAGTTCTGAGGAGATAATATAAGATTAGAAATATACAGTAGAGTCTCACTTATCCAACGTAAACAGGCCGGCAGGTTAAGTGAATATGTTGGATAATAAGAAAGGATTCAGGAAAAGCCAATTAAACATCAAATTAGGTCATCGTTATACAAATTAAGCACCAAAACATCATATTATACAACAAATTTGACAGAAAAAGTAGTTCCATGCACAGTAATGCTATGTAGTATTTACAGTAGAGTCTCACTTATCCAACACTCGATTATCCAACGTTCTGGATTATCCAACGCATTTTTGTAGTCAATGCTTTCAATATATCGTGATATTTTGGTGCTAAATTCATAAATACAGTAATTACTATATAACATTACTGTGTACTGAACTACTTTTTCTGTCAAATTTGTTGTCTAACATGATGTTTTGGTGCTTAATTTGTAAAATCATAACTTAATTTGATGTTTAATAGGGTTATCCTTAATTCCTCATTATCCAACATATTCGCTTATCCAACGTTCTGCCGGCCCGTTTATGTTGGATAAGTGAGACTCTACTGTACTGTATTTACAAATTTACCACTAAAATATCACAATGAATTTAAAACACTGACTACAAAAACATTGATTATGAAAAGGCAGGCTGCGTTGGATAATCCAGAACATTGTATAAGCGAATGTTGGATAAGTGAGATTGTACTTTAATATGAAATAATTACTGGGATAGAATAATGCAGAACAATATAATCTCTAAAACCAGGACAGGAAATAAACAGGGGAATTCCAGACAGGAAACAATCAGGGCCAGCTAACACCTCCCAACCAAGTGTTCCCATCATCAAAGTCTGGCAAATCCTATGTTTTCTCAGGGCCACAGACAGTAGAAGCACATAAAATATCGCAAACAACACCACTCTGAAAACAAGGGAATTCCAGACAGGAAACAATCAGGGCCAGCTAATACTTCCCAACAAAAAATTCCCATCATCAAAGTCTGGCAAATCCTATGTTTTCTCAGGGCCACAGACAGTAGAAGCACATAAAATATCGCAAACAACATCATTCTGAAAACAAGGATATTCCAGACAGGAAACAATCAGGGCCAGCTAACACCTCCCAACAAAATATTCCCATCATCAAAGTCTGGAAAATCCTCTGTTTTCTCAGGGCCACAGACAGTAGGAGCACATAAAATATCGCAAACAACACCACTCTGAAAACAAGGGAATTCCAGACAGGAAACAATCAGGGCCAGCTAACACCTCCCAACAAAAAATTCACTCAGGGAGGAAACAGCCAGGCTTTAAAGCTGCAAGGCCATTACATCCTAATAATTTTTCCTAATTGCAGCATTCATACTTGCCTCCAACAAACAAAAAAACCCAATCAGAAATATTGTATATTCACAACCTTTAGGAAATAATATCCCCTGATGGCGCAGCGTGTTAAAGCGCTGAGCTGCTGAACTTCTGGACCGAAAGGCCACAGGTTTGAATTGGGGGAGCGGAGAGAGCCCCCACTGTTAGCTCCAGCTTCTGCCAACCCAGAAGTTCGAAAACATGCAAATGTGAGTGCATCAATAGGTACTGCTCCGGCGGGAAGGTAACGCCGTTCCATGTAGTCATCCCACATGACCTTGGAGGAGTCTACGGACAACGCCGGCTCTTCGGCTTAGAAATGGAGATGAGCACAAACCTCCAGAGTAAAACACGACTGGACTTAATGTCCGGGGAAAACCTTTACCCTTGACCTTAACTACCACCAATTCCTCAAGACTTTATTTCCCAGACCACCAGACTTCGCCACAGCAACGCGTGGCCGGGCACAGCTAGTTTAATTTACTAAATTTGGCCATTTCCAAAGCTCTTGCTGTATTGATTTGGGTGTTGATTTCAGAACTTGTGCGCCTTTGGGTTGATGCCGACTTATGTATTTTCCTGAGGCTGAGAGAGTGTGAGTTGCCCAAAGGTTGGTCATTAGTTTGCATGGCTGAGCAGGGATTCGAACTCACAACCTCTGAGGATGCCTGCCATAGATGTGGGCGAAACGTCAGGAGAGAATACTTCTGGAACATGGCCACACAGCCCGAAAGACATACAACAACCCTGTGATCCCGGCCATGAAAGCCTTCGACAACAGATTCGAACTCTGTCCTCCAGAGTCATTGTCCAGTGCTCAAACCGCTGCATTGAGCTGCTGGAACATGGTCAGCATACAGCCCGGAAAACTCACAGCAACCCATTAGGAAGAACTTCCAGAGGGTAAGACCTCAAATATGCTGTTTTGGAGTGGAATGGATTCTTCTTCTCTGGAGGCTTTTAAGCAGAGTCTGAATGGCTGTCTGTCGGGAGTGCTTTGATGGTGGCACCTTTTTGCATACAAAGTGGGTTGGACTGGATGACCTTTATGGTGTCTTCCAACTCTAGGATGGTGCCAAATTCACCTGGCAGTGCGGAAAAACCTATCTGCTCTCCAAGATTTGCAAGAGCCCTAAGGTGGAGTGTGGGCAGGTGAAAGCTAGGACTGCTTTGGAGTGGAATGAATTCTCCTTCTCTGGAGGCTTTTAAGCAGAGTCTGGATGTCCATCCGTGGGGAGCGCTTTGATGGTGGCACCTTCTTGCATGCAAAGTGGGTTAGACTGGATGACCTTTGGGGTGTCTTCCAACTGGAGGATTCTAACATGGTGCCAAATTCACCTGGAAGTGCGGAAAAATTGATCTGCATTCCAAGATTTGCAGGAACCCTAAGTTGGAGTGTGAGCAGGTGAAAGCAAGGATGTGTGTGATATGCTGTTTTGGAGTGGAGTGCTTTGATGGTGGCGCCTTCTTGCATCCAAGGTGGGTTAGACTGGATGACCTTTGGAGTGTCTACCAACTGGAGGATTCAAACATGGTGCCAAATTCTAACACAGTGCAAAAACATATCTGCCGTCCAAGATTTGCAAGAACCCTAAAGTGGAGTGTGGGCAGGTGAAAGCACGGATGTGTGTAATATGCTGCTTTGGAGTGGAGTGAATTCTCCTTCTCTGGGGGCTTTTAAGGAGAGGCTGGATGTCCGTCTGTCGGGAGCGCTTTGATGGTGGCGCCTTCTTGAATCCAAGGTGGGTTGGACTGGATGACCTTTGGAGTGTCTTCCAACTCTAGGACTCAAACATGGTGCCAAATTCACCTGGAAGTGCAGAAAACACATATCTACACTCCAAGATTTGCAAGAATCCTAAGGTGGACGTGTGTAATATGCTGCTTTGGAGTGGAATGGATTCTCCTTGTCTGGAGGCTTTTAAGCAGAGTCTGGATGTCTGTCTGTCAGGAGTGCTTTGATGGTGGCGCCTTCTTGCATCCAAGGTGGGTTAGACTGGATGACCTTTGGGGTGTCTTCCAACTCTAGGATGGTGCCAAATTCACCTGGCAAAGCGGAAAACACATATCTGCTCTCCAAGATTTGCAGTAACCCTAAGGTGGAGTGTGAGCAGGTGAAAGCTAGGACTGCTTTGGAGTGGAATGAATTCTCCTTCTCTGGATGTTTTTAAGCAGAGTCTGGATGCCCATCTGTCGGGAGTGCTTTGATGGTGGCGCCTTCTTGCATCCAAGGTGGGTTAGACTGGATGACCTTTGGAGTGTCTTCCAACTCTAGGATTCTAACACAGTGCCAAATTCACCTGGCAGTGCGGAAAAACCTATCTGCTCTCCAAGATTTGCAAGAACCTCAAGGCGGAGCGTGGGCGGGTAAAAGCAAGGACTTGTGTTGTGCTTTTTGCTGACATGCCTGATAGTTTTGCTTTTTCTTTTTTTTTTTTGCACAAAGGTGAGCCTGTGCTGTGCCTTTCCAGGGAAACCGACCCAACTGGCCGGTCTCCTTGTCCTTGCAGTGATGTTGCTGGAGCGGTGACGCCATCCAGCCAGCCATCCAGCCAGCCAGCCAGGCTCTTTCTTTCTTTCTTTGCCGCCCACCCACAGGCCCTGCTTGCATTGCTAATGCCGTGCTGAATGGTCACCTTCCTCCCCGCATGCCAGGATGGGTGAAGTCATTGTCATGTGACCAACGAGCCAATTGGGAGGCGGAGGGAGGGGGCAGAGAAAGAGAGAGGGAGGAAAATAAGTAAAGAAGGAGGGAGGGAAAAAGCAACTGCTGGCCAGATGTTGGTGTGCCGAGTGTTGTGATGGGCAAACATCCACCTGAGCCTTCGGAGAGGAGTTGACACCAGAAGGGATGCAGGAGGTAAGTCCAGATGTGGAAGCCCAGCACAGGCTGGACGGTCATCTGTCGGGAGGGCTTTGCCTGGCAGAAAGAGGGTCAGACTATATAGCCTTTGGGGTCTATCTTCATCTATATAACCCTCCCTTTCCATCCCCGGCTGGGATGGATGTTGGCGCTCTCCAACTCTGCCTCATTCCAGGGAAGGTTTCAAACCAGTTCCACTGGAAAGAAACCAAGAGAATACCTTCCAACCCGTTCCCCAACCCTGCAGCCGGGCCCCAAGGGCTGTTTGTGAACTTCCGACGAGACCGAAACCGAAGAAATGCAAACATTCGACTCGGGGATTGCAAAACAAGAGGGTCTCCGTCAGGGAGCGTTGCCTGGAACATAAGCCAGCTCGGCTTTGCACAAGAGCGTGTTTTGTTCCTTCTTGATCAGGGCATGTTGGGGCTCTCCTTGGGTTGTGTTTATTCCTTTCTCGCCTTGGCACACAAGTCGTTGGCTGGGGTTGCCATGGGCACAACGAATTTCCTGCATGGTGTCGGTTCTTGGCGCCGGAAACCACACATGTTCTGCACAATCCGGCGATGTGTGTCTTTGTATAGGCTTGAAGGATTTCCCGAACTCTGGTCTCCCAGGTGTTTTAGATTTCAGCTCCCAGAATCCCTGATTGTTGGCCAAAACAACTGAGGCTTCTGGGAGATGATGTCCAAGCCCCCCTGAAGGATTCTAGACAATCTCATAAGACCATAGGTAACCAAAGAGACCTCCAAAGGCCATCTAGATGATCTCATCAGGCCATCAGAAGGCCATAGATATGTAAAGGGACCCTCAAAGACCATCTAGATGGTTTCATAAGACCATAGATAAGGAAAGTGACCTCCAAAAGTCATCTAGATGGTCTCATAAGGCCGTAGCTAAGCAAAGAGACTTCAAAGACCATCTAGATGATCTCATAAGACCATAGGTAAGCAAAGAGACCTCCAAAGACCATCTAGATGGTCCCATAACACCATCGGTAAGGAAAGGGACCCTCAAAGACCATCTATGGTCCTATAAGACCATCAGTAAGGAAAGGGACCCTCAAAGGCCATCTAGATGATCTCATAAGACCATCGGTTAGGAAAGGGACCCTCAAAAACCATCTAGATGATCTCATAAGACCATCAGTAAGGAAAGGGACCCTCAAAGGCCATCTAGATGATCTCATAAGGCCATCAGAAGGCCATAGATATGTAAAGGAACCCTCAAAGACCATCTAGATGGTTTCATAAGACCATAGGTAAGGAAAGGGTCCCCCAAAGGCCATCTAGACAGTCTCATAGGACCATAGGTAAAGAAAGTGACCTCTAAAAGCCATCTAGATGGTCTCATAAGGCCGTAGCTAAGCAAAGAGACTTCAAAGACCATCTAGACGATCTCATAAGATCATAGGTAAGCAAAGAGACCTCCAGGTAGACTTAAGTCTACCTGGTCAATGACCTTGGAGAACCACATCCTGCCCATGGACCTTAGTTTGGGGACCCCTGGACTAGAGTTTGGGAGTCACTGGAGTTATGTTGTGTGCTGATGTCGGTGTTGTGTGCTATGTTATGTTGTGATGCGCGCCAGCAAGCATCACTTGGAAAGCCATCGTTTTAGATATGGTTTCTTCCATTCTGCCAGTATCTATCTACCAAGTCTGGTTCTTGTTCCATTTTCAATATGATTGACACACAATATGATTGAAAATGCAGACTGATCTCCTTTTACAGGACTGTTGTAAGCATCAGTGTTGTGTTGTGTGCCATTGTTGCTTGGAAAGAGCACCTGCAAACATAATCTAGAAATGTGTTACAGAAAGCTTTCATGGCCAGAATCACTGGGCTGCTGTGAGTTTTCTGGGCTGTTTGGCCATGTTCCAGAAGCATTCTCTCCTGACGTTTCGCCCACATCTGTGGCAGGCATCCTCAGAGATGTAGAAACAGGGTAGGAGAAAGAAAGAAAGAACTCTTGCCTGTTGGAGGCAAGTGTGAATGTTGCCATTGGCCACCTTGATTAGCATTGAATGGCCTTGCAGCTTCCATCCTGGCTGCTTCCTGCCTGGGGGATTCCTTTGTTGGGATGTGTTAACCGGCCCTGATTGTTTCTGAGTGTTGTTCTTTATTTACTTTCCTGATTTTAGAGGTTTTAGATGTTGTTTCCTCCATGTCCTCACTATACATCTACCAAGTCCCCGTGTTGTTCCACTTTCAATATGATGTGCATTGAGACTGGCCTACCTTACAGGACTGTTGTAAGCATGAACGTTGTGTTGTGTACTGTTGTTGCCTGGAGACGGCAAACATCACCCAGAATGTAATAGTTTTTAATATTTTCCTACTATATATCAATCAAATCAGTTTCTTGTTCCACCTTCAATACGATGAATATTGATACTGGTCTACTTTAAAGGACTGTTGTAAACATGAATGTTGTGTTGTGTGCCGTTGTTGCTTGGAAAAAGCAACATCATCCAGAAAGCCATAGTTTTAGATAGTTGCCTCCATATATATCTCCCATTATATATCTACCAGGTTCCTGTGTTGTTCCATCTTCAAGTCGTTGTGTATTGAAACCAGTCTACCCTGCAAGACTGTTGTATGCATGAATGTTGTGTTGTGTGCCATTGTTGCTTGCAAAGGACACTTCATGGAGAAAGCCATAGTTTTAGATGTTATTTCCTTCCATGTTCTCACTACCAAGTCTCTGAGTTGTTCCCTTTTTGGTATGATGTGCATTGAGATGGACTGTTGTAAGTTGTAAGATGAATGTTGTGTTGTGTGCCATTGTTGCTTGGAAAAAGAACCTGGAAACATCATCCAGAAAGCGATAGCTTTTTATATTCTCCCACTATATATCTACCAAGTCAATTTCTTGTTCCATTTTCAATATGATGTGCATTGAGACTGGTCTGCCTTACAGGATATAAAAATAAAGTTTATTATTATTATTATTATTATTATTATTATTATTATTATTGACACAACGTTGTATGACACAGCAAACAAGATAGACATGCTGGATTTCGTTTCACAAAATCACAAGTCGAACACTTCCCAAGTTTCTAGGACTGTGTGATGTATTTTCGGATGATGCGTGCAGATCCCAGTATTATTATTATTATTATTATTTGTTGTAAGCATCAATGTTGTGTTGTGTGCCATTGTTGCCTGGAAAAGGCACCCGGAAAAATTATCCAGAAAGCCTAGTTTTAGATGTTGTTTACTCCATGTTCTCACTATGTCCAATTCTTGTTCTGTTTTCAATATGATGAATATTGAGATTGTCCCACCTTGCAGGACTGTTGCCTGTATGAATGTCATGCGTGCGCCAGTGTTGTGCTTCAGGGGCTTGAAATGCCACACGTGATTCATTAATTGCCTCATTCATTGTTCATTGGCTCCGTCACACACCTTGAACGTCCTACCCTGCAGGAAACTAACCCGTGCGCCTGTCACATGTGGCTGATGCTGGTTTTGCAATCGAGGCGAAATGAGGCAGAAATACCTTGCAACATGAATGCGCTGTCAAGCTATTTCCCATTGGCTGTGACCACAAAGATTCCATGGATCTGTTTCCATGGGTAGGAAGTGATTACTGATAGAGGCATCTCTAAAGAAGACGAGTCACTTCCTTGTGGCAGAAGAAGTGGCATTTAGACCAAGCATCCAAGCTTTCCTTGTATTGTGCATTCTTTTGCACACCAGTATATTGGAATCTCTTTTTGGTGGAAGTTGTTGGGCATAGGCCAGGGGTCCTCAAACTTTTTAAGTGGTGGGCCGATTCACAGGATTGTTGTTGTTGTGTGCCTTCAAGTCATGTCAGACTTAGGTCAACCTTAAGTCTAAAGTTTAGGACAGAGGCCAGGTCAAGGACCTTGGAGGGCCTTAGTTTGGGAACCCTGATCTAGACAATCTCATAAGACGATAGGTAAGCAAAAAGACCCCCAAAGACCGTCTAGATCGGGGTCCCCAAACTTTTTAAGCAGAGGGCCGGTCCACAATCCTTCAGACTGTTGAGGGGCCGAATTATCATTTGAAAAAAAAATACAAATTCCTATGCATACTGCACATGTCTTATTTGTAGTGCAACAACAACAACAACGAAAGAATACAATATTTAAAAATGAAAACAATTTTAACCAACATAAACCTATCAGGATTTCAATGGAAAGTGTGGGCCTGCTACTGGCCAATGAAATAGTCAAGTTAATTAGGATTGTTGTTGTTGTGTGCCTTCAAGTCATGTCAGACTTTGGCCGAGCCTAAGTCTAAAATTAATTATTTATTTACTGCATTTATTTACTACATTTATATCGCACCCTTCTCACCCCGAAGGGGACTCAGAGCAGCTCTATGTACATACAATACATTATATTATTGGCATAACACAATATTAGCATTATATATTACTATATTGAACTATACCACTATACTATTATATAATACTAGCTGTGCCCGGCCACGCGTTGCTGTGGCGAAGTCTGGTGGTATGGGAAATAAAGTATTAATGAATTGGTGGTAGTTAAGGTCAAGGGTAAAGGTTTTCCCCTGACGTTAAGTCCAGTCGTGTCTGACTCTGGGGGTTGGAGCTCATCTCCATTTCTAAGCCGAAGAGCCAGCGTTGTCCATAGACTCCTCCAAGGTCATGTGGGATGACTGCATGGAGCGCCGCTACCTTCCTGCCGGAGCAGTACCTATTGATGCACTCACATTTGCATGTTTTTGAACTTCTGGGATGGCAGAAGCTGGGGCTAACAGTGGGGGCTCCCTCCGCTCCCCCAATTCAAACCTGCGGCCTTTCGGTCCAGAAGTTCAGCAGCTCAGCGCTTTAACACGCTGCGCCATCAGGGGATATTATTTCCTAAAGGTTGTGAATATACAATATTTCTGATTGTTTTTTTTGTCTGTTGGAGGCAAGTATGAATGGTGCAATTAGGGGAAATGATTAGATATAATGGCCTTGCAGCTTTAAAGCCTGGCTGTTTCCTCAAGTCAAGATAATCCAGTGCAAAGCAGATAATATAAGATTATAAATGGGTTATATAGCTGTGTGGAAGGGCCTTGAGTCTACACTGCCATATAATCCAGTGCAAATTAGATAATCCGTGGAAGAAGCCTAAATCAGGCCTAAATCTGCCTGTCCCTAACTGAACCCTGGCTGTCCCTTGGCTGAGTTGGTTGCTAGGAGACGAAGTGGGCAGAGATTAGCCCTCTAAACTGGCAGCAATTGGATAAAAGCAATTATTGCTCTCCCTCTAATTAGGACTTTATTTTTCTTGGCTTTTTGTTGTATCAACCTAGAGGCGTGGATGATGGGTTGTGTTGTCAAATTTCGAGGTTGGGGGGCCTGTACTTTTGTTGTTTTGTGGGTCGCCGTGATGCCATCACTCATTTATATATATAGATGTAATATATAACATATAATTAATATTATTATATGGTATTACTATTAGTATTATATTGTATAACATAAGATTATTATCAATATTATATGTATCTACAATATATTATATTATTAAAACTGATATAAAAATATTATATTATAAAACTGAGGGTGGGGGCCAGATAAATGACCTTGGAGGGCTGCATCCGGCCCCCGGGCCTTAGTTTGGGGACCCCTGGTCTAGATGGTCTCATAAGACCATAGGTAAGGAAAGGGACCCTCAAAGGCCGTCTAGATGATCTCATCAGGCCATCAGAAGACCATAGATAAGGAAAGGGACCCTCAAAGGCCATGTAGATGATCTCATAAGGCCACCAGAAGACCATAGATAAGGAAAGGGACCCTCAAAAGCCATCTAGATGATCTCATAAGGCCACCAGAAGACCATAGATAAGGAAAGGGACCCTCAAAAGCCATCTAGATGATCTCATAAGGCCATCAGAAGACCATAGATAAGGAAAGGGACCCTCAAAGGCCATGTAGATGATCTCATAAGGCCATCAGAAGACCATAGATAAGGAAAGGGACCCTCAAAGGCCGTCTAGATGATCTCATCAGGCCATCAGAAGACCATAGATAAGGAAAGGGACCCTCAAAGGCCATGTAGATGATCTCATAAGGCCACCAGAAGACCATAGATAAGGAAAGGGACCCTCAAAAGCCATCTAGATGATCTCATAAGGCCACCAGAAGACCATAGATAAGGAAAGGGACCCTCAAAAGCCATCTAGATGATCTCATAAGGCCATCAGAAGACCATAGATAAGGAAAGGGACCCTCAAAGGCCATGTAGATGATCTCATAAGGCCATCAGAAGACCATAGATAAGGAAAGGGACCCTCAAAAGCCATCTAGATGATCTCATAAGGCCATTAGAAGACTATAGATAAGGAAAGGGACCCTCAAAGGCCATGTAGATGATCTCATAAGGCCATCAGAAGACCATAGATAAGGAAAGGGACCCTCAAAAGCCATCTAGATGATCTCATAAGGCCATCATAAGACCATAGATAAGGAAAGGGACCCTCAAAGGCCATGTAGATGATCTCATAAGGCCATCAGAAGACTATAGGTAAGGAAAGGGACCCTCAAAGGCCATCTAGACAATCTCATAAAACCATAGGTAAGGAAAGGGACCTCCAAAGTCCAGGTAGACTTAGGTCAACCCTAAGTCTAAAGTTTAGGACAGAGGCCAGATCAGTGACCTTGGAGGGCCTTAGTTTGGGGACCCCTGATCTAGACAATCTCATAAGACTATAGGTAAGCAAAGAGACCTCAAAAGACCATCTAGATGGTTTCATATGACCATAGGTAAGGAAAGGTGCCCCCAAAGGCCATCTAGATGATCTCATCAGGCCATTAGAAGACTATAAATAAGGAAAGGGACCTTCAAAGACCATCTAGATGGTTTCATAAGACCATAGGTAAAGAAAGGGCTGATTGTCTATCAGGAGAATTAGACTAGATGGCCTTTGGGCTTCCCTTCCAGCTCTGCGATTCCATCAGAGGTTCCAGCTGCCAAAGAAAGACGGTATCGATTAGCATCTTAAGGCACAAACTGTTTTGTTTAACGTGTGGAGACGTAAAAGTCGGAGGCGTGAGGATTTCAAAAGGGTGCTTCTGTGTTTCCAGAAACTCTTTGCCAATAATCTGTGCGGTGAATATTTATGATGTGGTTCCAGCTCCTAGATTGCCATGTGGAATGAGGTCACACACATGAAGGTTTTGCTCAGCTTGGATGTGCGCAAGAGGGCGTTTGGTGAATGTGTGAAGCGCATGGCTACCCATGGGTGACTTGGGAATTGTAGTTGCTGGGATTTATAGTTCACCTACAATCAAAGAGTGTTCTGAACTCCACCAATGATGGAATTGAACCAATCTTGGCACACAGAACTCCCATGATGAACAGAAAATACTGAAAGGGTTTAGTGGACATTGACCTTGAGTTTGGGATTTGTAGTTCACCTACATCCAGAGAGCACTGTGGACTCAAACAATGATGCATCTGGACCAAACTTGGCACGGATACTCAATATGCCCAAATTTGAACACTGGTGGAGTTTGGGAAAAATAGGCTTTGACATTTGGGAGTTGTAGCTGCTGGGATTTATAGTTCACCTATAATCAAAGAGCGTTTTGAAATCCACCAACGATAGAATTGAACCAATCTTGGCACACATGGGATGGCATCATCCCATAATGAACAGAAAATACTGGAAAGTTTGGTGGACATTGACTTTGAGTTTGGAAGTTGTAGTTCACCTACATCCAGAGAGCACTGTGGATTCAAACAACGATGGATCTGGACCAAACTTGGCACCGATACTCAATATGCCCAAATGTGAACACTGGTGGAGTTTAGGGAAAATAGACCTTGACATTTGTAATTACTGGGATTTATAGTTCTCCTACAATCAAAGAGAGAAAAACCAAAAACAAAGCTGAAGTGTTCATCTATATATATAAAAGGGTAATGAAATTTCGGCCTAGGACAAAACAACAAAACTACACATCCCAGAAACAGTAAACTTGGCAGCACAACCCCTCATCCATGCCTCTACATTCATACAACAAAAAGCTCCAGCTACTCCAGAAAATGGCCAGGCTTTGAGACTGCAAGGCTATTCACTGCTATTCCACCTGGCCAACAAAGGATTCCCATAAGCCACAGCAACGCGTGGCCGGGCACAGCTAGTATTTATATAAAAAAGAAAAATAATAAATCTGAACAAATGGCGATATAAAAATGCAAAAGTACTTGGCAAAGAAACACACCAAAAAGCAAAAAGCATTAGCACTGGCATTAAATACTCACTAGGTAAAAAATCACTAGGTTAGAAGCAGCTGACATTCTTACTTTCTATACAATCAAATGTTCTCACTCTTTCAGTGTTAATTTACCCTATCTTATAAGGTAAAACTTCAATTAAAAAATATATTAAAAAAAGAGATAAAAAAAGAAAAAAAAAGAAACGCTGGCTTAGAGTATTATTGCAAGGCAAAATAGGGTTACGGCTCCTTAAGTCCCTTCCTATTATCTTCCCAGAATTTTCAGTTTGGTTTTTAGGCACCTTTAACCTGAAAAATCCCCAAAATTGAAAAGAAACTCCTCCAAAGGCCACCCTACCACCCCCGTTGACCATATCTCAACCCACAGAAGTCACGTTTGGGCAGGATGTTTCTGCCGGAGTCGGTTTGCTTCAGGCATCATCAGGAATTAAATATGGAATATATAATACTCTGCAAAGTCAGAGCAATGCAATGCGTTGCCATTTGCAATGCGTTGCCATCTTTTCCCAGTGAGTCATGTCATCTCATGATACATCCAAGTACTGTAAACTCGATTTAATCATCGACAGGTTAATGGTACTTAATCCCAACTTTTTGAATGCTTTGACTTGTGTTTCTCTTTGTTTCATTAAGCCGTTTTGTGCTCCGGCTTTAAGGGAAAGGTAGGTGTAAGCAAAGAGATAGATAAGAAAGATGGATAGATGGATGGAAGCAAGGAAGGAAGACAGGAAGGAAGGAAGGAAGACAAGGACGGAAGGAAGGATCAAAGGGAGGAAGACAAGAAGGAAGGAAGACAAGAAGGAAGGAAGAAAGAAAAGAAGCAAGACAAGGAAGGAAGCAAGACAAAAAGGAAGGAAGGAAGACAAGAAGGAAGGAAGACAAGAAGGAAGAAAGGAAGCAAGACAAGGAAGGTAGCAAGACAAAAAGGAAGGAAGGAAGACAGGAAGGAAGGAAGGAAGACAGGAAGGAAGGAAGGAAGGAAGGGAGGAAGGAAGGAAGGAAGAAAGGATCGAAGGGAGGAAGACAAGAAAGAAGAAAGGAAGCAAGACAAGGAAGGTAGCAAGACAAAAAGGAAGGAAGGAAGACAGGAAGGAAGGAAGGAAGGAAGACAAAAAGGAAGGAAGGAAGGAAGACAAGAAGGACGGAAGGAAGGATCAAAGGGAGGAAGACAAGAAGGAAGGAAGACAAGAAGGAAGGAAGAAAAGAAGCAAGACAAGGAAGGAAGCAAGACAAAAAGGAAGGAAGGAAGACAAGAAGGAAGGAAGACAAGAATGAAGAAAGGAAGCAAGACAAGGAAGGTAGCAAGACAAAAAGGAAGGAAGGAAGACAAGAAGGAAGGAAGACAAGAAGGAAGAAAGGAAGGAAGGAAGGGAGGAAGGAAGGAAGGAAGAAAGGATCGAAGGGAGGAAGACAAGAAAGAAGAAAGGAAGCAAGACAAGGAAGGTAGCAAGACAAAAAGGAAGGAAGGAAGACAGGAAGGAAGGAAGGAAGGAAGACAAAAAGGAAGGAAGGAAGGAAGACAAGAAGGACGGAAGGAAGGATCAAAGGGAGGAAGACAAGAAGGAAGGAAGACAAGAAGGAAGGAAGAAAAGAAGCAAGACAAGGAAGGAAGCAAGACAAAAAGGAAGGAAGGAAGACAAGAAGGAAGGAAGACAAGAAGGAAGGAAGAAAGGAAGCAAGACAAGGAAGGTAGCAAGACAAAAAGGAAGGAAGGAAGACAAGAAGGAAGGAAGACAAGAAGGAAGAAAGGAAGGAAGACAAGGAAGGTAGCAAGACAAAAAGGAAGGAAGGAAGACAAGAAGGAAGGAAGGAAGACAAGAAGGACGGAAGGAAGGATCAAAGGGAGGAAGACAAGAAGGAAGGAAGACAAGAAGGAAGGAAGAAAAGAAGCAAGACAAGGAAGGAAGCAAGACAAAAAGGAAGGAAGGAAGACAAGAAGGAAGGAAGACAAGAAGGAAGAAAGGAAGGAAGGAAGAAAGAAAGGATCGAAGGGAGGAAGACAAGAAGGAAGCAAGACAAGAAGGAAGGAAGAAAGGAAGAAAGGATCGAAGGGAGGAAGACAAGAAGGAAGGAAGGAAGGAAGGAAGGAAGGAAGGAAGGAAGGAAGGAAGGAAGGAAGGAAGGAAGGAAGGAAGGGCAAGCTAGCTAGCTAGCTAGCTGTTCAATGTGTTGTTGAAGGCTTCCATAGCCAGAATCACTGAATTGATGTGAGTTTTCCACGCCATGTTCCAGCAACATTCTCTCCTTACGTTTCTCCTGCATTTGTGGCTGGCATCCTCAGAGGTTCTGTTGGCAGTGTAGCAAGTGGAGTGTATATGTATATATGTATGTATATATGTGTGTGTGTATACACACATACACATACACACAAACACACATACATCTGTGAAGTATCCAGGGTGGGAGGAAGAGCCCTTGTCTATTGAAGCAAGTGTGAATGTTACAATTTGCAAGCTTGCCAGTTAACACGTCCCAAAGAGAGGATGCCTCCAGGCAACAGAGGCCAGGCTGCCTCTATGCAGATACTCTCATGGATTGACTTTGCAGCTGCTAAGGCTACTCAATGGTATTCAAGTTTGCTAATTGCAATATTTGCACTTGCTTCAAACAGACATGGGTTCTTTCTTTCTCCCACCCTGGACATTATCCCACAGATATATACATACATACATACATACATACATACATACATACATATATATATATATATATATATGTATATATAACATTATATGTTTCATGTTGATTTTAATGATTGTTTTTTACTGATGCTGATGTTTTTATTGGGATAATTGTGTTATTGTTCTGTTATTGTTATTTGTTTGTTGTATCGGGCAAGGCCCCATGTAAGCCGCCCCGAGTCCCTTCGGGGAGATGGGGTGGGGTATAAAAATAAAGTTGTTGTTGTTATTATTATTATTATTATTATTATTATTATTATTATTACACTCCACTTGCCTCACTTCCAACAGAACCTCTGAAGATGCCATTAGCCACAGATGCAGGTGAAAGGTCAGGGGAGAATGCTACTGGAATGTAGCCATAAAACTCACACCAATTCAAGCTAACTTATTAATTGCTGGAAAGATAACTTCGATTAATGCAACTCAGGAACGAGAGACCTCCAAGTCACCTTGGTATCAACAACCCAGCCTGCAAACTCAGGGCGGCATTTCAGATCTAGCCTTCGGTCCCTTCTACACTGCCATATAATCCAGATTATCAAAGTAGATAATCCACATTATTGGCTTTGAACTGAATTATATGTATCTACACTGCCATATAATCCAGTTCAGAGCATATAATCTGGATTTTATATGGGGCGATCGAGTCACATTGGAAGACATAGAAATGCAAGATCAGTGAGCCTAGGTCCTCCAGCATGATGCTATTGCATGATTCCACTGGAAGTCATTCATTTCAATAGAAATTGCTATTATCCGTGATGTCACAGTATTGCAGTAAATCCAGGACCACATATCCCCCTAAAATATGGTGTTTGCATTGCAGATAGATAGAATCTGCTGTGGTTTTTAGTTCCAATTTTGCAGGGCCTAACCAAGGTGCTGAAATTGTTTTTTGTTTTTTTTTAAATAATGATTTTTATTATGTTATAAGTGAGGTTACAGGGAAAGCTAGGAAAACATAATAAGTATAGGATAGTGAGGGAAAAGTGCTGGAGAATAAACAAAACGAGAAACAAACAAAAGAGAAGAGAGAAAAAATGGAGAAGAAGAGAAAAAAAGAAAAGAAAAAAAAGACCTTGGGAAAAAATGGATATATCTATATATATAAAAGAGTGATGGCATCACGGCGACCCACAAAACAACAAAACTACAGGCCCCCCAACCTCGAAATTTGACAACTCAACCCATCATCCACGCCTCTAGGTTGATACAACAAAAAGAAAAGAAAAATAAAGTCCTAATTAGAGAGAGAGGAATAATTGCTTTTATCCAATTGCTGCCAGTTAGAAGGCTAAGCTCCTCCAACTTGGTCTCCTAGCAACCCAATAAAAATAATAAAAAACACTAAAAAATTAATACAATAAAATACTATAATAACAGAAAATAACTAAAAATAATACAAGAAAATAATAAAATATAATAAATAAAAAGATAACTTACAATAAAATTAATTAAAAAAATACAAATAACGTCAAATAAAAATTACACAACAATTTTTAACCAATACCACCACCACTTTGCCACAACAACGCGTGGCCGGGCACAGATAGTATATATATAAAGGACTTCCCATTGTCCTCTTGGGGAAATACTTTTTGTGGATTTGTCCTTTGTCTTTCCCAGTTTTTCTTCTTTACCGTGTTTCCCCGAAAATAAGACAGTGTCTTATATTATTTTTTGCTCCCAAAGATGTGCTAGGTCTTATTTTCAGGGGATGTCTTATTTTTCCATGAAGAAGAATTATGAACATTTATTATATACTGTACAGTAGTTGTCATCACAAACCAACATAACCAAACCAGACAAACTATGACTCCTGTCAAGAATTTCTTGTTACTACTGTATAAATATAAATAATATAACATTTTAATATATTATTACCATTATTTCCATGTACAACTGGTATGTACATTTACCGATCCTGCAAGTTCTGGTGTTTTGTTTGGTGGGCATGCTTCCAAACAAAAACTTTGCTAGGTCTTACTTTTGGGGGAGGCCTTATATTTAGCAATTCAGCAAAACCTCTGCTAGGTCTTATATTTTGGGGATGTCTTATTTTCGGGGAAACAGGGTAGATTTTAGTGATTTCATACGTCAGATAAGTCTATTATGAGAGTGTTTCCTCCGTTTCGGATAAAAGCGTTGAAACCAGACCAATCTGTTTTATCCTTGATGTCATTTAGTTTCTGCGTTAAACTGTCCATTTGTATTAAATCAAACAATTTTATAGTCCAGTGCTGAAATTGTTTCGAGTCCCGAGTTCAACTCATTGGTTTGCTTCTTTGGATGTAAAGTTTGTTCATAGTTTTTATTAGTGAAAAATTTTCAGCAAACAGACAAACAAATAAACATATATACATTCACCATAAAACAGTATGACAATAATACCGTAACCACGTGAGAAGCAAAAGGGGTAAGGGGGGTACGAACAGACGAAACAAAAGGAGAAAAGAAAAGAAAAGAAAAAAAAAGGGGAAGCTAAAAAGGGGGGTGGGTGTGAATGGGTGTGAGTTAGAACTTCCATTTATGATTCTTCTTATATTATTCCTCATCCGACTTAACTTATTTGTATTTTTTTCCTTAAATAGTCCTCAACATAAGTCCAGTCCGTGGCTTTCATTGGTGCTCCATTCATTCTTTTAATCAGAAAGGATAGTTGGTCCATATTTTTGATTTCCAATAGTTTTTCTAACCATAAATCTTTTGTTGGGTTTTGTGTAGATTTCCAGAGTCTTGCGATCACGAGTCTTGCTGCAGTAATAAAAAGGGTGAAAAGTTTGTCTATATTGGGGTCGATCTTATCCCTAGGGTCGTATAAACCTAATAAGAGTAATTCTGGTTTTTTAACAAATTTAGTTTTCAATATTATATTAATCTCTTCCAAGATTCCCGTCCAAAATTTTTCTAGTTTCTTACACTTCCACCACATGTGGAAGTAGGAGCCTATATGGGTTTTGCATCTCCAACATTTATTGGATGTAAAGTTTGGATGCAAACCCAGATCGGATCCAGGGCTCGCATGACAAGGAAAGTACTGGCTGACAACATAATGCGGAATCCTGCTTTTGCCACACATTGCAATGCAGTCGAATGAAATTCCCACTTCCCACACAGCAGCTGCGCTCAGATGACAACGGGATCCCTTCCCTTCCAACTCACAAACCGTGCCGTGTCTGTGCAAAGGGATCCACTGATGGGCATGCTGAAGGCATTCCTGCGATATAGCCAGTGTTTAGACACCCATTATGCAAGAAGCACATGCTAAAGTGTTCCCTGGGTGCATTAAGGGTCGGGGGATGGACATCGGACAGTAGAAGACAGTAGAATAAAGATGTCATGATCATTGTGTTTTATTCATGATTGCTATGTTTAGGTTGACTGTTTAAGGTTATATATTTCAGCTATTCTTATACAGAAGTTGGGAGCCTCTAAGGCATGGCCAGGAAAAGGGGCGTGGCTTCACCTTGCTGGTGGAAGCCTTAGAATTCAAAATTTAGCAGTTGGAATTGGGCAGTTGGAGTTTGTCGGTTGAGCAGAGCAGTTGGTTCTGTTCAGTGAGAAAGGAGTGTGATCGAAAAAAAGAGATTGTGGGAGGAAGTTGAGCAGCTAGAGAGTTTTAGCGGAGAAGGGCTAAAACTAAAGTTGCTGAGCCTTTAGTAGGAATAACTAAAGAGCTGAGGTTACATCCCTAAGTCATAGAAGGACTAGGGTTAACCAGTTAAACTCCCCAGTCCAAGTTAGATCGGGTACAGATTAGTTAAGTTCAAGAAGGACAGCATTCCTAACTGAAAGAAACAAGTAATATAAAGTTGATACCATACTAAGCTCAGTGAAACTATTGAGAAGTCTTGCAACACTTACTGTACAGAAGTAACATCGTTCAACTTAAGTTATAACATTCTTGCAACCATCAAGCTTTGTGCTATAAATAAACAAGTTACTGTTTCTTCAAATGTTGCTTATTATTTGAGCAAAGCATCTTTCAAAGGTGGTGGCAGCGACAACATAGAAAAGTGAAATACATAGAGGTAGAAGGTGAACCCTTCGCATTTTGGTGGCAGTAGTGGGATCCAAAAAGATTCCATCCCTGTCATCACATCAAGTCTTCACAAATTGGTGGCAGCGGTGGGATCCAAAAAGATTCCATCCCTGTCATCACATCAAGTCTTCACAGGCACGCTGAAGGCATTACTGCGATATAGCCAGTGTTTAGACACCCATTATGCAAGAAGCACATGCTAAAGTGTTCCCTGGGTGCATTAAGGGTCGGGGGATGGACATCGGACAATAGAATCCTGGAGTTGGAAGGGACCCCCAGAGGCCATCAAGACCAACCCCTGAAAGGTCCCAGGCTGTTAGGCAAGAACAGGGGTCCTCAAACTAAGGCCCGGGGGCCGGATGCGGCCCTCCAAGGACATTTACCTGGCCCCCGTCCTCAGTTTTAGACTTAGGCTCACCAAAGTCAGAAATGACTTGAAGGCACACAACAACAACAAATCCTAATTAACTTGACTATCTCATTGGCCAGAAGCAGGCCCACACTTCCCATTGAAATCCTGGTAGGATTATGTAGGTTAAAATTGTTTTTATTTTTAAACATTGTATTGTTTTTTCATTTACTAATATTGTGCTATGGTAATAATATCATATATTGTGTACCTATATACATACAATATTGATAATAATAATATAATGTAATACAATATAATACTAATAATAATACAATATAATAATATTAATTATATATTAAATGTAATATTCTTAATATTACAGTATAGTGGTATAGTATAATATAGTAATATATAATGCTAATATTGTGCTATGCTAATAATATAATATATTGTATGTACATACAACTTGTAAACTGCTCTGAGCCCCCTTCGGGATGAGAGTCGGTGGGGTATAAATGTAGTAAACAAACAAACAAACAAATAATTGTTGTTGGGGTTTTTTTGCACTACAAATAAGGCATGTGCAGTGTGCATAGGAATTTGTGTGGGTTTTTTTCAAATGATAATTCGGCCTCTCAACAGTCTGAGGGACCATGAACCGGCCCTCCACTTAAAAAGTTTGAGGACCCCTGGGCAAGAAACAAAACAAATGCGTTGTTGAAGGCTTTCATGGCCGGGATCACAGGGTTGTTGTATGTTTTCCGGGCTGTCTGACCATGTTCCAGAAGCATTCTCTCCTGATGTTTCGCCCACATCTATGGCAGGCATCCTCAGAGGTTGTGAGGTCTGTTGGAAATTAGTCAAGTGGGATTTATATATCTCTGGAATAATGTCCAGGGTGGGAGAAAGAATTCTGGTCTGTTGGAAGCAAGTGTACCTCACAACCTCTGCCATAGATGTGGGCGAAATGTCAGGAGAGAATACTACTGGAACATGGCCAGACAGCCTGGAAAACACAACAACCCCACAACAACCTTCCATTAGCATCACATTAGCAAAGTCAAAACACAATGGAATGAGCTGAGGTATAAAGTTAGGAGAGATTGATGTTCTGTCGAAGGCTTTCATGGCCGGAATCGCTGGGTTGCTGTGAGTTTTCTAGGCTGTCTGGCCATGTTCCAGAAGCATTCTCTCCTGACATTTCGCCCACATCTATGGCAGGCATCCTCAGAGGTTGTGAGCTCTGTTGGAAAATAGTCAAGTGGGGTTTATATATCTCTGGAATAATGTCCAGGGTGGGAGAAAGAACTCTTGTTTGTTGGAAGAAAGTGTAAATATTGCAATTGATCCCCTTGATTAGCATTGAATGGCCTTGCAGCTTCAAAGCCTGGCTGCTTCCTGCCTGGGGAATCCTTTGTTGGGAGGTATTAGGGTAGCTGGTTCTGATTGTCTCCTGTCTGGAATTCCCCTGTTTTCTGAGTGTTGTTCTTTATTTACTGTTCTGATTTTAGAGTTATTTTTTAAAAAATCTGTTAGCCAGATTTTGTTCGTTTTCATGGTTTCCTACTTTCTTGTGGGCGATGTGGGTGAACGACAACTGAACAAATAATAATAATAATAATAATAATAATAATAATAATAATAATAATAATGCACTTTATTTATATTCTGCTTTATCTCCCCGGTGACGCAGCAGGTTAAACCACTGAGCTGCTGAACTTGCTGACTGAAAGGTCAGCAGTTCAAATCCAGGGAGGGGGGTGAGCTCCTGCTGTTAACCCCAGCTTCTGCCAACCTAGCAGTTTGAAAACATGAAATGTGAGTAGATCAATATAGATAATGGCGCAGCATGCAGTCATGCCTATGCCCACATGAACTTGGAGGTGTCTGTGGACAACGCCGGCTCTTCGGCTTAAAAATTGAGATGAGCACCAACCCCCAGAGTCGGACACAACTAGACTTAATGTCAAGGGAAAACCTTTACTTTACCTTATCGCCCCGGAGGGACTCAGAGCAGATTACATTACACATCTAAGGCAAACATTAAATGCCTTTTTATATAAACAACAACGTACAAAACACAGATAAGGTACATGCCTTCCCCTTTTTTCCATCTCCGGCGTCTGGAGGTGATGCTCAACTTCTAGCCATGAGGAGGCGCTCTTGTTCCATTTTTCATACCGAAAGAGTCTTGCTATCCGTAGACATCTCCAATCTTTTTTTTTTTTGCTGGCATTTGAGGCATCCCTTTACCTTCCCACCGAGGCGGTACCTATTGATCTACTCGCATTGCATGCTTTCAAACTGCTGGGTTGACAGAAGCTAGGACTGACAATCGGAAACTCACCCCAGGTCTCGTAATTTCAGGGAGAATTTCCCATGAGTTGGGGTGAGCTCCCAATTGTCAGTCCTAGCTTCTGTCAACCTAGCAGTTTGAAAGCATGCAGTGCGAGTAGATCAATAGGTACCGCCTCATTGGGAAGGTAAAGGGGCATCCCACATGCCAGCAAAAAAAAAAAAAAAAGATTGGCATGTGGGTGCCCCTTAGCTTCCCGCCGAAGCAGTACCTATTAATCTACTCCCATTGTATGCTTTCGAACTGCTAGGTTGACAGAAGCTAGGACTGACAATCGGGAACTCACCCCAGGTCTCGTAATTTCAGGGAGAATTTCCCATGAGTTGGAGTGAGCTCCTGATTGTCAGTCCTAGCTTCTGTCAACCTAGCAGTTTGAAAGCATGCAATGCGAGTAGATCAATAGGTATCTCTTTTATAACTTCTTAACTTTAAAGCCATTGCCTACATGACTTGCAGCACGACTACCTTTCTAAAAGATACAGATGTGCAAAGATCCATGCAAATTTAAATTGTGGGGTATCCTAAAACTGACAAGAAGGGAGTAAAGACTGGACATGCAGGCAAACCATTTAGGACGTGTGATTGTTAGTTCCCCATCCCGCCTGTACTTCAAAACTTCCAGAGAAGGAGGCTCAGGCAGCAGAATATTCCACTGCTGAACAGGTCTCATACTTGGAGGGAGAATTTCCCAACCCGTGACAAGTGTCCCTCTGGGGCTTGGGAGACCGAAGCCGTTGTCTTGCCTGTTTCTCTTCCGCCCTGGCATGCGTCCTGGATTCCTGCCGTACTCGTGCAATAACCATTTGTAATGAAGCACAAATTTTTGGTATACAAAAGTTATGTTTAATTGTGGGGTTGTGTTTTTAAAAAGTCAGTATTGCAGTTGTTCCTCTCAGCACTCAGAGGCTGGTTGCCATGGAGAAGTGGGCGGAGCCAACTGCTGGTTAGCTGAAGAAGAGCAGAGTTTTTTTTAAAAAAGAGAGCCAGTCTGTGTTCTGATGAGGCACAGGGAAGACTGATCCTAGGTTAGGGGATTAGGGAGACTCAATAGGTCGTTTTGAGTCAATTTAAAATAAGTTTGGTGACTTATTTGGTATAATCTGTGGCCTGGTAAGGAACAGAGAAGCTGTGATAGCACATCACAGGGGTGACTGTGGTTTAAAAGTGGCTGAGGAATAGGGTTTAATTACCTTAGGTGAAAGAAGTAATATTTTAGAGAGTTGATTCATCTTATTTGAGAATTGTAACTGTTAATAAGAAGAATACCTCTACATGAGAAACATCAGTGTAACCATTAAGCTTTGTGCCTGAATAAACTTGTTCTTGTTTTTCCAACATCGAAGCCTCTGTCATATATATCACAAACTAAGTACGCTACCATCTGAAGTAAATAATAAGAAGAAAAGAATAAAAAGTAAAAGGTCTCCTCCCTGAATCTTTGGTGGTTCCATCTTTCCACATTGGTGGCAGTTGTAATTAAGCAACTTTCCCGAATTGGTGGCAGTTGTTTTAATAATTAGCCCCTTTACAATTGGTGGCCGGCATTAAATTAAGTAATCCTTTACAATTGGGTGGCAGCGGTGGGATATAACAAAAGATTCCCTCCTGTCTAGAAGGAACCTCAGCCGTTATTAAACCTCCTCGACAAGGTCTCCTACTTGGAGGGAGAATTTCCCAACCTGTGACGTGTGTCCCACTGGGGCTTTGGAGAGCGAAGCCGGTGTCTTGCCTGTTTCTCTTCCGCTCTGGCACGCGTCCTGGATTCCTGCCGTACTCGTGCAATAACCAGCGTGCGTAGGCAGCGCTCGCTTTCACGTGTTTCGTGCCACAGGGCTTTCCCAACTTACTCAGGGTACAGCTACACTGCACTGGCTCAGTGCTTTGAAGTCACGGGAGCTTTAGTTCTACAAGGTCTATCATCTTCTCTGCTTTGTTAAGTCTGCATCTGGTCAAGTCACTCCTGACACGGGAAAAAAAATCTTCTTTGCTAAATAGTGCTGGGAAGTCAAGGCTTAGAAATCTGAGTATGTCGCATCAGCCTTTGCCTAGCCCTTCATAGCTGGCCATGTCCACTCTGAAATTCTGACCATTGGTACTTTGAACCCATCTGATGGAATTGGCTAAAACTGGATTTTAATTTTTATGGTTTTTAGCAGGATTGTATGTGGTATGATCGCTGTGGTTTTTATTTTTATGTCTCTCTCACCCCGAGTTTTAACTTAATGTTCATGTGGTCTGCCCTTGTTCTTCATTGTCTCCTTGTTTTATTTTGTAATGGATATTATTATTTATTGTGTTGTGATGTGTTGTTCTTTTATATGCTGTTTATATTGTATTGTTTTGGGCATGGCCTCATGTAAGCCGCCCCGAGTCCCCGTTGGGGAGATGGTGGCGGGGTATAAATAAAGTTTTATTATTATTATTATATTATTATTCTGTCATATTGTATGGTTTTGGGCATGGCCCCATGTAAGCCGCCCCGAGTCCCCGTTGGGGAGATGGTGGCGGGGTATAAATAAAGTTTTATTATTATTATTATTATTATTATTATTATTATTATTATTATTATTGTTTTAAGGACCACTGGTGGCGCAGCATATTAAAGCGCTGAGCTGCTGAACTTGCTGACCGAAAGGTCACAGGTTCGAAACTGGGGAGCGGAGTGAGCACCCACTGTTAGCTCCAGCTTCTGCCAACCTAGCAGTTTGAAAACATGCAAATGTGAGTAGAGCAATAGGTACTGCTCTGGTGGGAAGGTAATGCACTCCATGCAGTCATGCCAGTGGCCGCATGACCTTGGAGGTGTCTACGGACAACGCCGGCTCATCGGTTTAGAAATGGAGATGAGCACCAACCCCCGGAATCGGACACGACTGGACTTAACGTCAGGGGAAAACCTTTACCTTTACCTGTGTTTTGTTTTATGATGTCCATCTTCCTGTATGGTCTTCTTTTGGCAATTGAATGTTTTGCTTATGTTGGAAACCACCCTGCGTCCTCTTGGGGAGATAGGGTGGTATGTAAATAGAAAAGTAGATAAATTAGGGACAGAAGAGCCATGTTTCCATGTTTTGAAGGATGTCCTATCAGATGCTCCAGGGAATAGGATACATGTAATGGATCTAAACTCCAAGAAAAGAGATTCAACGTCAACATTAGGAAGAATTTCCTGATGGTCAGAGCTGTTCAGCAGTGTAATATGGACTCCAAACAGAGGCTGGATGACTATCTGTTGGGAGTGCTTGGATTGTGTTTTCCTGCATGCCAAAAGCATGTTGGACGGGATGTCTCTATGATTCTATTCCTTTGCATCTTCCCCTCTTCTATATATATATACACACACACACACACACACACACACACTAGCTGTGCCCAGCCACGCGTTGCTGTGGCTAGGACTTTATTTTTCTTTTCTTTTTGTTGTATGAATGTAGAGGTGTGGATGAGAGGTTCTGCAGTCAATTTTTGAGGTTGTGGGGCATTTAGTTTAGTTGTTTTGTCCGGTGCCGTGATTCCATTACATATATATATAAACAGTAGAGCAGGGGTCCCCAAACTACGGCCCGCGGGCCACATCCGGCCCGTCGGAGCCATTTATCCAGCCCGCGCGTGCACGCTTCTCTCCTCCCTTGCCCCGCACGCACCTTTTCCACCGCCACCGCCGAGGAAGGCGCCCATGGGGTGAGAAAAAGGCGTGCGCCTTTCTTCCCTCGCCCCATGGGCAGCTTTCCCACTACCGCCACCAAGGAAGGTGGTGGGAAAGGTGTGCGCCGGGCGAGGGAGGAGAGAAAGGTGCAGGCCTTTTCCTCGCCCCACACACAGCTTTTCCACTGCTGCCACCGAGGAAGGTGCGCATGGTGCGAGGAAAAGGCCTGCGCATTTCCTCCCTCGCCCGGCACGCACCTTTCCCGCTGCCTTCCTCGGTGGTGGGGGTAGGAAAACTGCCCACAGGGTGAGGGAGGAAATGCGCAGGCCTTTTCCTCGCACCATGCGCACCTTCCTTGCACCATGTGCACCCTGCACGCACCTTTCTCACCGCCGCCGCTGCCACCAAGGAAGATGCACATGGGGCGAGGAAAAGGCCTGTGCCTTTCCTCCCTCGCCCCGCAGGCAGCTTTCCCGCCGGTGCCACCGAGGAAGGCAGCAGGAAAGGTGCGTACCAGCCGAGGGAGGAGAGAAAGGCACAGGCCTTTTCCTCGCTACGCACACACCTTTCTCGCTGTTGCGGAGGACACAGGCAGGGAATCCGCATGTGCCTCTCTCCCTCCTCAGTCATTCCAGTGTGAATGACTGAAAGAATACTCTGCAGCCCTGTTGTGGAATCTTTTTTCTTGAAAGCTAGCAATCTCTTCCAACCGTGATTATTACAATGCTATTATTTTTGTTGTTGTTGTTAATGTTGTTGTTGTTGGTCAGGGGTGCTTTATGTTTTGGTGCACAAAGGCAGAAGGGGGTTGGGCAAGATAGCCGAAGGAGTCTCTTCCAACCATGTTTATTATGGTGATATTATTATTATTATTATTATTATTATTATTATTATTATTATTATTGGATGGCTATCTGTCAGGGGTGCTTTGATTATAGTGTGGTGCACAAAAGCAGAAGGGGGTTGGAGTAGATGGCCCAAGGGGTTTTTTCAACCCTCTTTATTATTTTTATGATGATAATGATTATTATTATTAACACTGAGGCTGTATTTGTTCCTTTTTTGTTTGTTTTTTACTTCAAAATAAGATATGTGCAGTGTGCATAGGAATTTGTTCATATGTATTTTTTTTAAAACTATAATCCGGCCCTCCAATGGCCTGAGGGACTGTGAACTGGCCCCCTGTTTTAAAAGTTTGGGGACCCCTGCAGTAGAGTCTCACTTATCCAACACTTGCTTATCCAACGTTCTGGATTATCCAACGCATTTTTGTAGTCAATGTTTTCAATATATCGTGATATTTTGGTGCTAAATTCATAAATACAGTAATTACTACATAGCATACCTGCATATTGAACTACTTTCTCTTCCAAATATGTTGTCTAACATGATGTTTTGGTGCTTCATTTGTAAAATCATAACCTAATTTGAAGTTTAATAGGCTTTTCCTTAATGCCTCCTTATTATCCAACATATTCGCTTATCCAACATTCTGCCGGCCCGTTTACGTTGGATAAGCGAGACTCTACTGTGTGTGTATATATATATACATACACACAGTAGAGTCTCACTTATCCAACGTTCTGGATTATCCAACGCATTTTTGTAGTCAATGTTTTCAATACATCGTGATATTTTGGTGCTAAATTTGTAAATACAGTAATTACTACATAGCATTACTGCGTATTGAACTACTGTGTCTGTCAAATTTGTTGTATAACATGATGTTTTGGTGCTTAATTTGTAAAATCATAACCTAATTTGACATTTAATAGGCTTTTCCTTAATGCCTCCTTATCATCCAACATATTCGCTTATCCAACATTCTGCTGGCCCGTTTATGTTGGATAAGTGAGACTCTACTCTGTGGGATTTGCATTTGGGTGATGGCTGGCTGTGGATGCCCAGAAGGAGCAAATGGAAAGGCCAAGGAGAAAACAACTACATCTCTTGGTTTTTATATCCTCATTATTCCCTGTTGCTTTGGTTTCATCTCAAGTGCTCTTTCCCCCATTGCTACCCATTAGTGGATGAGAACATTTCCAAATGACTTGCAGTTCTCTTGGATTGCTGGATGTTTTTTTTCTTCCTCTTGAAACCACATTAACTCTGTAGTGTTTATTGATTTTCTCAAATGCAACTCATTAGCTTTTCCTCAAACATTTATTTGCAGAAATTTTGTTTGGGCCAAGAGGAATTGTTGTATCGCTTTTATATCTATGTGTCGATGGTTCCATATATATCTTCACTGTTTGACATTTGGTTTTATTGTTTGTAATACACTGATATATGGTATTAGGCATTTTTGTGTGTCTTAGTATTTTGATACAGTAGACTCTTAGTTAGCCTGTACCCATGGGGCTTGAAAGATGCCGGATAAATGTACAGTAGTGTGTTGTTGTTGTTGTTGTTGTTGTTGTTGTTGTTGTTGTTGTTGTATATTTATTAGCCACTTTCCCCCTCTTAGTACAGTTTCTGGTTGCTTGAGAATTCCTATTAAAATAAGCCTAATTAGTACTAACTTGTACAGAAATGTGAGTAGATAAATAGGTACTGCTTTAAACAGGGAGGTAATGAAAGGCGCTCATAAGGATATGACTGTGATTTCATTGGGAGGACATCTAAGGATGACAAAGGTCCTCAGTATGGAAGATGGAGCAACAACACACACACACATACACACCCCATAGCCGGAGTCGAGCACCTCCAGATGCCAGAAATGGGAAAGATGGGAAAAGCCTTTACTTCTGTTTATATATTGTCTGTCCTTGTTAATTGTATAACGACACTGAATGTTTGCCGTATATGTGTTCTGTAATCTGCCCTGAGTTTCTTCGGGGAGATAGAGAGGAATATAAATAAGGTATATTATTATTATACCTGGGGGAGAACAGCGGTATATAAATTAATTAAATAAATAATAATAATAATAATAATAATTATTATTATTATTATTATTACTATGCTCCTATATTATACCATACCATGAATTCTGTATTGACTTGATAATAATAATGGAATACAGTGATTAAAAGCATTTGAAAAATGTAATACAACCCATATAATGTTCTGATATACGAGGGTTATCCAGAAAGTAGATTACCTTTTGGAATTAAAGATGAATTAAAGATGAATGTAAATACTGTAAATACAGTGGAGTCTCACTTATCCAACATAAACGGGCCGGCAGAATGTTGGATAAGCGAATATGTTGGATAATAAGGAGGCATTAAGGAAAAGCCTATTAAACATCAAATTAGGATATGATTTTACAAATGAAGCACCAAAACATCATGTTAGACAACAAATTTGGCAGAAAAAGTAGTTCCATACGCAGTAATGCTATGTAGTAATTACTGTATTTATGAATCTAGCACCAAAATATCACGATATATTGAAAACATTGACTACAAAAATGCGTTGGATAATCCAGAATGTTGGATAAGCGAGTGTTGGATGAGACTCTACTGTAGGAGAAAACATTTACTATATGCAGTTGAAAGCCACACCCAAATACCACTTCTCAACATAGTCGCCATTCAAATCTAGGCACTTATCATAGCGAGGAATGAGCTTGGCAACTCCTTCCCCACAAAACCCTGCCGCTTGCGATCCAGGACGAGCATGGGGGAAAGTTAAACGTGGGGATTGTGCTGTTTCATGAGGGCCCAAGTTTGCCCATGCCTGAACGATATGTTCTGTTGTCCTTTTTCAGATGAGCTTTTCTTCCTAGGGAGTTAGGAACTGGATATTTTTCAAAGTGCAGACCTTGCTTTGGATGGATCCCATCCCTCCCTTCTTCCTGCTTGCTCCATTCAAATGACTGCTTTTCCTCCTCCGACTCCTGCCTTTTGTGCCGCTGGGGGGTAGCATTGTGTTTAGCCTCACCTCTGCATCCATCCGTGCCTCCCCTCTTCTTTCTTTCTTTCTTTCTTTCTTTCCGTCCTGCCCTCCGCCACATCGGCCACATCGGACATGCGCTCATCCTCTCAGCATCCTCTTCTCCTCGCCATGGCGACGGGATGCAGGAGAAAGCAGCCCTGAGGATGCTCAGCTTAAGGAAGGATCCTCTTACTTCTCTCCTTTGCAAAGCATTGCCGTATCAGATGTGCTGCCAGCCAAGCATCTCTCTTTCCAGCGAGATGCAGGAGGAGAGGATGCTTGGGAAGGTCTGAGATATAGAGGCAGGGATTTGGTTGCCATCGATTGGGAACGGTGGATTCTTTTTCTGGAAGGAGGCAAAGGTGGCCCCCCTTCGCACCACTCCCAGGTGAAACCGGACTGGTCTGGAGCGCATTTGGCTCCTCCTGATACTGCGGCAGCTTGGCAGCATTTGTCCGCCTGCAAATTGGCGTCCGGATTCCCCATCCCTTTGGGCACCATGGGGGAGAAATCGGATTATCAGCGGCTGGCCAGCGGAGAGGAGGAGGAGGACGACAACGAGGAGGAGAAGGGGGTGCCAAATGGATTCAGGGAGGCTCCGGTTGGGGCTCCCAGGCCGGACGTCTTGGCCGTGCCAGGCCAGAGGGTCAGTATGGCTGAGTGCCAATGGGATGGGGAGTGATGGAGAGGGAGAAGGGTGGCCTTGCTTAGTTAGGGATCCTGGAAATAGGGAAAGGAGTGGTTGCCCAGTACCAGTGGTTGCCCAATGCCCATGGTTGCCCGGTGCCCATGGTTGTCTAGTGCCTATGTTTGCACAGTGCCCATGGTTGCGCAGTGCCCATGGTTGCCCATTGCCCATGGTTGCCTGGTGCCCATGGTTGCCCATTGCCCATGGTTGCCCGGTGCCAATGCTTGCCCGGTGCCCATGCTTGCCCAGTTCTCATGATTACCCAGTGCCCATTGTTGCCCAGTTCTAATGGTTGCCCAGTGCCCACGGTTGCCCAATGCCCATGGTTGCCCAATGCCCATGGTTGCCCGGTGTCCATGGTTGCCTAGTGCCTATGTTTGCACAGTGCCCATGGTTGCCCAATTCCCATGTTTGCACAGTGCCCATGGTTGCCCATTGCCCATAGTTGCCCAGTGCCCATGATTTCCCGGTGCCCATGTTTGCCCGGTGCCCATGGTTGTCCGGTGCCCATGGTTGCCCATTGCCCATTGCCTATGGTTGCCCATTGCCCATGGTTGCCCAGTGCCCATTGCCTATGGTTGCCCATTGCCCATGGTTGCCCAGTGCCCATGGTTGCCCATTGCCCATAGTTGCCCGGTGCCCATGGTTGCCCATTGCCCATAGTTGCCCAGTGCCCATGATTTCCCGGTGCCCATGTTTGCCCATTGCCCATGGTTGTCCGGTGCCCATGGTTGCCCATTGCCCATAGTTGCCCAGTGCCCATGATTTCCCGGTGCCCATGTTTGCCCGGTGCCCATGGTTGTCCGGTGCCCATGGTTGCCCATTGCCCATGGTTGCCCGGTGCCCAAAAACTTTGTGGCACCATCTCTTCTAGTAATTCAAAATTGGGGCATTTCTCTTGCTGGGCAATCATGGAATCATGGAGATGGAAAGAATATCCAGACCAATCCCCTTCTGCAATGGAAGAACGCACAATCTAAGCCCTCCCGGCAGATAGCCATCTAGCTTATGCTCAAAAATCTCCGGAGAAGGGAACTCCCAGGCAACTGCCAAACAGTTCTTATCATTAGCAAGTTATCCCTAATGTTTAGGCTGAATATCTTTCCTTGCACAAAATAATTGTAGAATATACAGCAGGCTTATGCAAACATGGGCTGTCCAGGTATTTTGGACTTTAATTCTCACCGGCTGTTAGGAATTGTGGGAGTTGAAGCCCAAAACACCTGGAGGAAGGGCCAAAGTTTGCCCAGGCCTGATCTACACTGTCACAGGGGTGGACTAGATGGCCCTTGAGGTCCCTTCCAAGTTTACAATTCTGTGTAGTGGAGGATGTAATGAAGGATGTGAATAGATCTGTTAAGAACAGGAGGAAATTATTCTGATATTGATATTATTCTACCTGTGTTTACAATACCCAAAAAAACCTACAAAGCAAGAACCATGGCAATTCCGATTATTCCTCAACCTTCCCACTTTCCCAGCTGCTTTTAAAATGTCCCAGTTTCTCCCTTTCCCCCTTCGTCCTTTCATTAAGCGACTGAAATTGTTTCTTTACTTCTTTTTAAATATTTGTATGATGTGGATTTTAAATTGCATTTTCAAATGTCCTCAGCAGCGTTGTATCGTAATCAAGAGATTAAAGCAGAATACAGTAGAGTCTCGCTTATCCAACCTTCGCTTATCCAACGTTCTGTATTATCCAACACAGTCTGCCTTTTAGTATTCAATATTTTTGTAGTCAATGTTTTCAATACATTGCGATGTATTTGATGCTAAATTCGTAACTACAGTAATTACAATATAACGTTACCGTGTATTGAACTGCTTTTTTCTGTCAATTTGTTGTAAAACATGCTGTTTTGGTGCTTAATATGTAAAATCATAACATAATTTGGCATTTAATAGGCTTTTCCTTAATCCCTCCTTATTATGCAACATTTTCACTTATCCAACGTTCTGCCGGCCCATTTATGTTGGATAAGCAAGACTCTACTGTAATCATAATAATCATCAAGGTCATACTTTCAAGGTGAATTGCCACTCCTGAAAGCTTCTAAATGAGGCCATTTGTCCTCTTTTTTTCTTGCCCAAAAAGGACAGTTTGGGGAAATTTTAGGAACCCCAAAAAGTATAGGTCTATATGAGACTTTAGGGACATAACTTTCCCCACTTTTGGGGTAAACTTTAGCTTTTATCCACTGCTTTCAGAATGTGCCAAGCATTTCATCTGCACTAATAGGATGCAATTTGCACAACAGGACACAAAATTGGGGAATTCGAGGGCTGCACTTTGGGGTCCCAAGAGTTGCATTTGTCCAAAACCTGCTGATGGAGGCTATTGTTTGGACCCGGGGCCTCCTGATTCCTGAACGATCCAGGGCCTGCGCTTTGCTGATGCCAGCCGCGAATGGCTTTCTGCCTAATGTTCCTTCTGGCTTTGATTGCATTTCTACATGGATTGTTCTGGTCTCTGCGTATTGGCACGATGCCTAGAGTGGGATGGTGATGGAAATGGATATGATCATCATGTGAGCGCTCGGTGGTGCCCGTCAACCGGGATCTCCCTGTGTGATGTCTGCCCTTGTCGTGACGAATAGACGAGGTGCAAAAGTGTAGAAGACTTACAGAAGGGAACCCTCTTTTTGCTTGCTGTGAATCTGTCCATTTATTCTTCCAGAGTTGCGTGATAAAGTTCTGCTACCTCAGCCTTTTAAAACTGAGATTGTGATCCTGTATGGCAGGCGGAACTACGCTACGTCTCTCGTCTTGGAGATGTTGTTTGGCCCTATGGCACCCTTCCTAGCTTTGGGAAAATCCATTGCCAGGAAAGACTCCAACCCTTGCCAAATGTGCATAGGATGGGGAATGAGATGGAGAGATAACCCTTCTGTGAGGATTTTATACAAATGGCTTTTCAGATAGGATCATAGAATTACAGAGTTGGAAGAGACTGCCAGGGCCATCCAACCCAACCTTATTCCGCTATGCAGGTAGATTTATTTATTTATTTATTTATTTACAGTATTTATATTCCGCCCTTCTTTCTCACCCCGAAGGGGACTCAGGGCGGATTACAATGAACACATATATGGCAAACATTCAATGCCAACAGACAAACAACATACATTAGACAGACTCAGAGGCATTTTTAACATTTTTCCAGCTTCACGATTCCGGCCACAGGGGGAGCTGTTGCTTCACTGTCCAGTAGTGGCTGTACTTCCTCATTCCTTTCCTCGTGTTTTGCTGGCAGTTTTATGGTGTTGTAAATTAGCCTCCCGCATAAAGCGTCCCTAAATTTCCCTAATTGACAGGTGCAACTGTCTTTCGGGGCTGCATAGGTCAACAGCAAGCCGGGGCTATTAATGGTCGGAGGCTTAACCCAACCCGGGCTTCGAACTCATGACCTCTCGGTCAGTAGTGATTTATAGCAGCTGGTTACTAGCCAGCTGCGCCACAGCCCGGCAATCCCTCGTTGTCTGAGTATGATGGTTCTCCAAGTGTAGTGTTGGTAGGTGACGGTGGAGTCCTATTCCTGACCCGCATGTTCTTCCACAGTGAGGACATCGGTTTCCAAATTGAAGGCGGTCCTTGTCAGGGTTGGCTTGACACACCTTCCTCTTGGCACATTTCTCCCTTTCGCCTTCCATTCAAATCCCACAACACTGCTGGTCACAGCTGACCTCCAGTTAGAGCGCTCAAGGGCCAAGACTTCCCAGTTCTGTGTCTCTGCCACAGTTTTTAAGGTTGGCTTTTAAGCCCATCTTTCAACCTCTTTTCCTCTCCACCAACTTTCCATTTTCCGTTCTTGAGTTGGGAGTATAGTAACAACTTTGGGAGGTTGTGAGCGGGTTTTTGGACAACGTGGAGTTGATGGCATAGGAGCATCGCTTCAATGCTGGTGGTCTTTGCTTCTTCTTCCAGCACACTGACATTTATCTACCTGTCTTCTGAAGAGATTTGCAGGATTTTTCAGAGGCAACGCTGGTGGAGTTTTCCAGGAGTTGAGTGTGACGTCTGTAGACTTTCCACATTTTGTAGGCATACAACAGGGTTGGGATGACAATAGCTTTATAAATAAGCGCCTTGGTATCCCTACTGATGTCCCAATCCTCAAACTCTCCTTCATTTGGAAGAATGCTGCACTTGCAGAGCTCAGGTAGTGTTGTATTTCAGTGTCAATGTTGACTTTTATTGAGAGGTGACTGTCAAGGTAGCAGAAATGGTCGACATTTCCTAATGTTACATCATTAAGCTATATTTCTGGCCTTGCAGAGGGATTGGATGATGACTGCTGGAGGAGCACTTCTGCAAGGAATATATACAAATGGCTATTCAAATAGGATAATAGAATTACAGAGTTGGAAGAGACTGCCAGGGCCATCCAATCCAACCTTATTCTGCTATGCAGGAAGACACAATCAAAGCACTCCCGGCAGATGGCCATCCAACCTCTGCTTAAAAACCTCCAGAGAAGAAAACTCCACTACAATCCAAGACTGCATATTCCACTGTCAGGACGTTCTTCCTAATGTTTAGGCGGAATCTCTTTTCCTGCCATTTGGATCCATGGCTCCATTGTGTCCCAGTCTCTGGAGCACCAGAAAACAAGCTTTTCCTTTCGTTTACAGTATTTATATTCCACCCTTCTTTCTCACCCCAAAGAGGGGACTCAGTGCAGATCACAATGTACACATACAAGGCAAACATTCAATGCCACATGAACCTAGAGACAGAGAGAAAGACAGAGAGACACAGAGGCAATTTAACCTTCTCCAGCTTCCAGCTTCCTGAGGGGGATGCTCGATTCCGGCCACAGCTGCTTCATCATCCACTGTGACGCCGACTTCCTCATTCCAAACGCTGCTGGACTATTTTTATGGTGTCGTAAATTAGTTAAATTAGCCTCCCCACATAAGTGGTACCTACATTTCCTACTTGATAGATGCAACTATCTTTCGGGTTGCTTACATCAACAACGAGCAGGGCTATTTTTTATTTTATTTTAATGGTTGGGTGCTCACTCCGACACGGGCTGGCCTCGAACTCATGACCTCTTGGTCATAGTCCCCGTACCTGGTGAGAAGGGCAGGGTAGAAATGCTGTAATAAAATAAATTTGTGATTTATTGCAGCTGGCTACTAACCACCCTGTGCCACAGCCCGGCCCTTTCTCCGTGTGACACACATTCATACATTTAAACCTGTCTCATGTCCACTTTCAGCCTTCTCTTCTCAAGCTCAACACCTCTCGTTCCCTAAGCAACTTTTCAGAGGGATTCATGACTTCCAGACTTTGACCATTTTAGTTGTCCTTCTCTGGACACCGTCCAGCTTCCATATGTTTTTTATTTGATTCTTCCTTTACATTATTTACCAAACTTGTCAGTGTAGAATGGTCAGTTCTCCAGTGGGAGCTGCTGAAGAGCCAGTCTCACTGGCTTCCAACATTGAAAACCTCATTTGTTATTTTTCTTACTATTTGGCAACCCGTTGTCCTGGTTTGGCTCTTCTAGAGGGTTTGGTCCATTTCCATTCCTTCCAGCAGTTTTGCAAGAGCCAGCCATCTGACTGGCATTCCTCTTCCTCTTCTTCTGTGCTACTGTCATCCACTTCTTCAAGACTGTTCTTTCTATTTTCAGTGTTTTCTTTTCCGCCCATCATAGATGGATCCATCCATAGGCTTTCCCCATAATGGCCCCACAGATTTGGAACTCCTTTCCCAGGGAGATTAGGCAAGCACATGATCAAAACTCCACTTAAACGAATTCATTATATTTCACACTTTATTCTATATTCTCTCGGAAGTAACTTGAAGTCCTACCTCACTCCAATCTATATATATAAAAGGGTAATGAAATTTTGGCCTAGGACAAAACAACAAAACTATACATCCCAGAAACACTAAACTTGGCACCACAACCCCTCATCCATGCCTCTACGTTCATACAACAAAAAGAAAAGAAAAATAAAGTCCTAATTAGAGGGAGAGGAATAATTGTTTTTTTTTCCAATTGCTGCCAGTTAGAAGGCTAAGCTCCGCCCACTTGGTCCCCTAGCAACCCACTCAGCCCAGGGGACAGGCAGAGTTAGGCCTCACTTAGGCCTCTTCCACACTGCCTATAAAATACAGATTATCTGCCTCTATGTTCATACAACAAAAAGCTCCAGCTACTCCAGAAAACGGCCAGGCTTTGAGACTGCAAGGCTATTCGCTGCTATTCCACCTGGCCAACAAAAGATTCCCATAAGCCACAGCAACGCGTGGCCGGGCAAAGCTAGTTCTCTTAGAGAATATTGAGCACTTTGTCTGTTTACGCTCGCAAACGCCGTTATAATACACATCTCTGCACTTTTGCCCAGTCCGCCCTCCCATTTTATTCACTTCGTTCTAAATTCTAAATTGGTTTTACTGTTATTGTTTGGTATTACTTGGTTTTTATGTCTCTTTTTTTGGTTGAAGGTGCTGTTTTTATAAGCGTTTTACTTTACTTATTACAGTAGACTCTCGCTTATCCAACGTAAAGGGGCCAGCAGAACATTGGATAAGCGAATATGTTGGATAATAAGGAGAGATTAAGGAAAAGCCTATTAATTTTACCAATTAAGCACCAAAACATCATGTTATACAACAAATTTGACAGAAAAAGTAGTTCAATACACAGTGATGCTATGTAGTAATTACTGTATTTACGAATTTAGCACCAAAATATCACGATGTATTGAAAATATTGATTACAAAAATGCGTTGGATAATCCAGAATGTTGGATAAGCGAGTGTTGGATAAGTGAAACTCTACTGTATTTGTTTTTTTGGGCTGGGCCCTGTGTTACCCACCTCGAGTCCCTACGGGGAGATGGAGGTGGGATAGAAAAATAAAATAAAATAAAATAATAATAATAATAATAATAATAATAATAATAATACGCTATCAGGACCTCAAGATTGAACTTCAAAGACTCTGGCAGAAACCAGTGCAGGTGGTCCCGGTGGTGATGGGCACATTGGGTGCCGTGCCAAAAGATCTCAGCCAGCATTTGGAAACAATAGACATTGACAAAATCACCATCTGCCAACTGCAAAAGGCCACCCGGCTGGGATCTGCACACATCATCAGAAAATACATCACACAGTCCTAGACACTTGGGAAGTGTTCGACTTGTGGTTTTGCGAAACGAAATCCAGCATATCTATCTTGTTTGCTGTGCCATACAACGTCATTGTGTTGATCATAATCTATATATATAAAAATGTAATGTGCATTTTTCCCATGGAGTAAACAACAAAACCACTGAACCAAATTGCACCAAATTTGGCCACAAAAACATAGTCATCCCATCTATGTCTTTCAATCAAAAAACCCTAGAGAAATAAAGTCCAAATAACAGAAAACTCCCAATTGCTTACCACGCATGTGCAGAGGCCCCCCAAGAACTGAAACTAAATTACCCAGAGGACCTCGTAGCTGTGCGCAGAGCCTAACGCCACTTTTAAAATACGTTGCCATGGTGGAACAGCCTTGCAGCTTCAAAGCCAGGCTGCTTCCTAACCAGGGGAAATCCTCGGTTGGCCACCTTGAATACCACTGAACAGCTTTACAGCTTCAAAGCCAGGCTGCTTCCTAACCAGAGGGATCTTAACCACCAGCCTATGCCACAGCAATGCGTGGCCGGGCACAGCTAGCAATAATTATAATTATAATTATTATCATCATCCAAGGCTTATCCAGATTTCCTTTTCCAATTTTTCCTTCTGAAGGCACCGTCATCTTCATCCGTAGAGCCATTTTCAGGAAAGTTCCCTTCTTCAAAGTCCTGAAACTTTCTAACCACTTTATAGAGCAGGCATGGGCAAACTTGGGCCGTCCGGGTGTTTTGGACTTCAACTCCCACAATTCCTAACAGCCTAATTGTGCAGTTAGCAAACCAGATGCAGATGCAATAGGTTAGCCTGATATTCAAAGGTATGTTGCCCTTGAACATGGAGGTCACACTCACAATGCTCAAAATACTGTAGTTTATTTATATTGCGCCATCAACCCAAAACAGTGGGCCCTGCCAAGGACGTGCAACCTAAAATACACGGAGACCCCTATATCCACAAAACCCCTATGCGGATTGCGCAGTGTATTTGTTTACACACACGGAGGGAAGGAGGACTAACAAAACACAACAATTGCAAAACAGACAATCCAAATAAAATGCAAAGGAGCCAAAACAAAACCCCACAATAGAAAACAAAGCAAACGGACTTGATACTTGTCATCAAAACAAACAAGGCGTCAAACTAAAATTCCATAAGCCATTTCGCACCCGCCTCTTGCCAAAAAGCAAGGATCTAATGTTAGAGTTCAACCCCTCACTGCCCAAGTCTGCAGTCCTCAATGAGGAGTAGTTAGTTAGTTTAGAATAGGCTAATGTAGTTATTATTACTAGAAATGTAGTTATTATTTTTGTAAATAAACCGTTTTGTGGTTTTAAAAACAGGACTCTGCATGTTTGCCTCCCAAGCTCTAAATTCTTTACAGCCACATGGCACTTCACACTCTGCTTGCTGTGAGCTGAATGCTCAACTATAAGTATCCCGTTTTTGTATCTTTGCCTCATAAGCACTAAATTCTTTACAGCCACATGGCACTTCACGCTCTGCTTGCTGTGAGCTGAATGCTCAGCTATAAGTATCCCGTTTTTGTATCTTTGCCTCATAAGCACTAAAGTCTTTAAGCCACATGGCACTTCACGCTCTGCTTGCTGTGAGCTGAATGCTCAGCTATAAGTATCCCGTTTTTGTATCTTTGCCTCATAAGCACTAAAGTCTTTAAGCCACATGGCACTTCACGCTCTGCTTGCTGTGAGCTGAATGCTCAACTATAAGTATCCCGTTTTTGTATCTTTGCCTCATAAGCACTAAAGTCTTTAAGCCACATGGCACTTCACGCTCTGCTTGCTGTGAGCTGAATGCTCAGCTATAAGTATCCCGTTTTTGTATCTTTGCCTCATAAGCACTAAAGCAGGGGTCCCCAAACTTTTTAAACAGGGAGCCAGTTCACGATCCTTCGGACCATTGGAGGGCCAGACTATAGTTGGCCACCGAGCAATAATAATAATAATTAACAACAACAACAACAACAACAACAACAACAATAATAATAAAAAAGAGGGATGGAAGGAGCCCTTTGGGCCATTGAGGCCAATCCCTTTCTGCTTTTGTGCACCAAAAGCACAAGCAAATCACCCCTGACAGATGGCCACCCAGCCTCAATGTTAATAATAATAATAATAATAATAATAATAATAATAATAATAATAATAATAGTAATAAGGGTTGGAAGAGACCTCTTGGGCCATTGAGTCCAATCCCTTTCTTCCTTTGTGCACCGAAAGCACAAGCAAATCACCCCTGACAGATGGCCACCCAGCCTCAATGTTAATAATAATAATAATAATAATAATAATAATAATAATAATAATAATAATAATAATGGTTGGAAGAGACCCCTTGGGCCATTGAGTCCAATCCCTTTCTTCCTTTGTGCACCGAAAGCACAAGCAAAGCACCCCTGACAGATGGCCACCCAGCCTCAATGTTAATAATAATAATAATAATAATAATAATAATAATAATAATAATAATAATAAAGAGGGTTGGAAGAGACCCTTTGGGCCATTGAGTCCAATCCCTTTCTGCCTTTGTGCACCGAAAGCACAAGCAAATCACCCCTGACAGATGGCCACACAGCCTCAATGTTAATAATAATAATAATAATAATAATAATAATAATAATAATAATAAGGGTTGGAAGAGACCCCTTGGACCATTGAGTCCAATCCCTTTCTGCCTTTGTGCACCGAAAGCACAAGCAAATCACCCCTGACAGATGGCCACCCAGCCTCAATGTTAATAATATTATTATTATTATTATTATTATTAAGGGTTGGAAGAGACCCCTTGGGCCATTGAGTCCAATCCCTTTCTGCCTTTGTGCACCGAAAGCACAAGCAAAGCACCCCTGACAGATGGCCACCCAGCCTCAATGTTAATGATAATAATAACAATAATAATAATAATAATAATGGTTGTAAGAGAAGAAGAGACCCCTTGGGTCATTTAGCCCAACCTCCTTCTGCCCTTGTGCTGTGGGGGCCGGATTAATGGCTTCGATGGGCCGCATCCGGCCCCCGGGCCTTAGTTTGGGGACCCCTGCACTAAAGTCTTTAAGCCACATGGCACTTCACGCTCTGCTTGCTGTGAGCTGAATGCTCAGCTATAAGTATCCTGTTTTTGTATCTTTGCCTCATAAGCACTAAAGTCTTTAAGCCACATGGCACTTCACGCTCTGCTTGCTGTGAGCTGAATGCTCAGCTATAAGTATCCTGTTTTTGTATCTTTGCCTCATAAGCACTAAAGTCTTTAAGCCACATGGCACTTCACGCTCTGCTTGCTGTGAGCTGAATGCTCAGCTATAAGTATCCTGTTTTTGTATCTTTGCCTCATAAGCACTAAAGTCTTTAAGCCACATGGCACTTCATGCTCTGCTTGCTGTGAGCTGAATGTTCAGCTATAAGTATCCCGTTTTTGTATCTTTGCCTCATAAGCACTAAAGTCTTTAAGCCACATGGCACTTCACGCTCTGCTTGCTGTGAGCTGAATGCTCAACTATAAGTATCCCGTTTTTGGATCTTTGCCTCATAAGCACTAAAGTCTTTAAGCCACATGGCACTTCACGCTCTGCTTGCTGTGAGCTGAATGCTCAGCTATAAGTATCCCGTTTTTGTATCTTTGCCTCATAAGCACTAAAGTCTTTAAGCCACATGGCACTTCACGCTCTGCTTGCTGTGAGCTGAATGCTCAGCTATAAATATCCTGTTTTTGTATCTTTGCCTCATAAGCACTAAAGTCTTTAAGCCACATGGCACTTCACGCTCTGCTTGCTGTGAGCTGAATGTTCAGCTATAAGTATCCCGTTTTTGTATCTTTGCCTCATAAGCACTAAAGTCTTTAAGCCACATGGCACTTCACGCTCTGCTTGCTGTGAGCTGAATGCTCAACTATAAGTATCCCGTTTTTGTATCTTTGCCTCATAAGCACTAAAGTCTTTAAGCCACATGGCACTTCACGCTCTGCTTGCTGTGAGCTGAATGCTCAGCTATAAGTATCCTGTTTTTGCATATTTTGGATTCTCTGCTGTTTTGGGGTAGTTTATGTAGTTATTATTATTAGAAATGTAGTTATTATTTTTGTACATAAACCTTTTGTGGTTTTAAAGACAACTCTGTATGTTTGCCTCCTAAGTTCTACATTCTTTACAGCCACATGGCACTTCACGCTCTGCTTGCTGTGAGCTGAATGCTCAATTATAAGTATCCTGCTTTTGCATATTTTGGATGCTCTGATGTTTTGGGGTAGTTTAGGCAGGTAACTTCTAATATCCTAACATGTCTAAAAAGAGATCTACATCAGTACCCAAATGCACCAGGAAAGGAAGCTCTACCCTTAATAACCTAAGAAGAGACGTGTTATTTGATGATATTTAGGGATACATTGGCTCCCATTCTGTGCAACATCGCAACTGCATCCTCTTGCACTTTTCGTTTCTTTTGCCCAAACAGTTTGCAATTACAGTGTGAAGTATGGATATGGTGTCTTGGTGTTGCAGGCCAGTTCCTGGGGTTATTTGGGACACAGTTAGGAATTGTGGGAGTTGTAGTCCAAAACACCTGGAGGGCCGAAGTTTGCCCATGTCTCCATTTGGATAGGAAAAGCAAGATATAAATTATTATTATTATTATTATTATTATTATTATTATTATTATTCCAGAGCATTTCAGATTTCTGAATTAGGGATAGTCAACTTAGCTTGATGTGCGTTATTTGTTTTCATCCTTTTCAAATAAGGAGATGTGGGTTATGGGTCCAGTCTGAACTCCCCAAAGAGTTCTGTTTTTATTTGCTTCACCCCAGCTCCCTGGTTTTTAACTACAAAGCCCAGAATGCATTTGACTGCAGGGTTGGGCCTTCTGGGAAATGTAGTCCAACACATTTTGCAAGGTCTGCCGTCTGCCAGGGGTCATAAGCATTGCGTACATACATACCTTGGGCAATCCCAGAACCAGGCAGAAACACACACGGAAAGGAAGCTATGCAGGCAATGTGTTGAACTTGCAGACCAAAAGGTTTCAGGTTCGAATCCGGGGATTGGAGTGAGCGCCCGCTGTTATCCCCAGCTTCTGCCAACCTAGCAGTTCGAAAACATGCAAATGCGAGTAGAGCAATAGGTACCGCTCCAGCGGGAACATAACACACTCCTTTCAATCATGCCAGTGGCCACATGACCATGGAGGTGTCTATGGACAACACCGGCTCTTCGGCTTAGAAATGGAGATGAGTCAGACACAACTGGACTTAATGTCAGGGGAAAACCTGTACTTTCACTTTAGACCAGTGATGGCGAACCTATGACACGCGTGTCAGCACTGACATGTCTAGCCAATTTTGCTGACATGCGGTGGTCACCTCTTGGGTTGTTAAGTGTTTTGTGGCCAAACTTGGTGTCATTTCATCCACTTGTTTTTTTGTTTACTCCGTCCTACAAATGATCAGTACATTTATATAGATAGATAGATAGATAGATAGATAGATAGATAATTCTTATATCATGCCAGCCACATGACCTGGGAGGTGTCTATGGACAACACCGGCTCTTCGGCTTAGAAATGGAGATGAGCACCAACCCCCAGAGTCAGACATGACTGGAAACATCTGGGGTAACCTTTACCTTTTTATTATTATATTATCCTATTAATATATTTTATGTCATTATATTATATTCTATTATATATTCTATTGTTATTATATCATTCATTCTATTATTTTATTATTGTAGAATATTATCATATTACAGTAGAGTCTCACTTATCCAACACTCGCTTATCCAACGTTCTGGATTATCCAATGCATTTTTGTAGTCAATGTTTTCAATACATCGTGATATTTTGGTGCTAAATTCGTAAATACAGTAATTACTACATAGCATTACTGCGTATTGAACTACTTTTTCTGTCAAATTTGTTGTATAACATGATGTTTTGGTGCTTAATTTGTAAAATCATAACCTAATTTGATGTTTAATAGGCTTTTCCTTAATGCCTCCTTATTATCCAACATATTCGCTTATCCAACATTCTGCTGGCCCGTTTATGTTGGATAAGTGAGACTCTACTGTAATATATTTTATATCATTATATTATATTATATTATATTTTTATATTCTACTATTATTATATCATTCATTCTATTCTATTATTGTAATATATTATCATATTATTACTATTATATTATTATTATATTATTCATTATTCATGACTATATTGAAACTAGAATAGAGAGAAATCATTGTGAAAACTTTGTGAAGCTTAAACTGCAAGAAGTACCATAGATTGTTGTACATGGAAATAACAGTAGTAAATAGTTTTTTGATTTATTAAATACAGTTATATATCACACTAGCTGTGCCCGGTCACACGTTGCTGTGGCGTTGTCTGGTGGTGTTAGTGAGTCTACACTGCCATATAATCCAGTTAAAATCTGATAATCTGTGGAAGAGGCCTAAGTGAGGCCTAACTGTGCCTGTCCCCTGGGCTGAGTAGGTTGCTAGGAGACCAAGTGGGCGGAGCTTAGCCTTCTAACTGGCAGCAATTGGATAAAAACTATTATTCCTCTCCCTGTAATTAGGACTTTATTTTTCTTTTCTTTTTGTTGTATCAACCTAGAGCCGTGAATGATGGGTTGTGTGGTCAAATTTCGAGGTTAGGGGGCCTGTAGTTTTGTTGTTTTGTCCGCTGCCCTGATGCCATCACTCTTTTATATATATAGATTTATACATTTTTGTTATTTAAACTATACATATTGTGAAATTATGGGTTTTTTTCTCAAAGTGACACACCATCCAAGTCATACTAGGTTTTTTTGGCGAATTTTGACACACCAAGCGCAAAAGCTTGCCCATCATTGCTTTGTGTCAGCTCTAGTTTCTGAGGTATGGTTAATTATGGTTTTCTGTAGGTGAGTGGTTGAAGATGGCATATTTTTTTTTAATCTCCAAAAACTGGAGCTGATAGGGAGAAACCGGTAACGTTTTTGGAATCGGAAGATGAAATATATCCAGAAACGAGGCCAACACTGGAGACCAAGGACAAGCTCCGATATTTGTAGACATAACATATTCTGATTGTTCCATTCCATTGTCATCTACAAAGTAAACACACAATCGAGTTACAAAACAAAATCTTCATCATAGAATTATAGAGCTCGAAGAGACCCCTTGGGCCATCTAGTCCAACTCCCTGCCATGCAGGAAAAGCACAATCAAAGCACTCCCGACGGATGGCCATCCAAACTCTGTTCAAAAGGAAGGAGCTTCCACCACGTTGAGTGTTTTAAGTAAGGGTTGTTGTGTGTTTTCTGGGCTGTATGGCCATGTTCCAGAAGCATTCTCTCCTGACGTTTCGCCCACATCTATGGCAGGCATCCTCAGAGGTCTGTGAGGTCTGTTGGAAACTAGGCAAGTGGGTTTACCGTATATACTCGAGTATAAGCCGACCCGAATATAAGCCGAGGCACCTAATTTTGACACAAAAAAACTGGGAAAACATTGACTCCAGTATAAGCCGAGGGTGGTAAATTTCAGAAATAAAAATAGATACCAATAAAATTACATTAATTGAGGCATCAGTAGGTTCAATGTTTTTGAATATTTACATAAAGCTCAAATGTAAGATAAGACTGTCCAACTCTGATCAAGTCATTATTCTCGTCTTCTTCAATGTAAATGTGCTTATGTATCCTTTTAATAATAATAAAGTAAAATAGTACATGTAATAATAATAATAATAAATACAGGAAAATAATAAAAGTAATAATAAATAGAGTAAAATAATAAATGCAATAATAATAATAATAAGATCAGAGTGAAATAATAAATGTATTAATAATAATAAAAATAGAGTAAAACAAATGTAACAGTAGCAACAATTATAGAGAAAAATAATAAATGCAATAATAATAATAATAAGATCAGAGTAAAATAATAAATGTATTAATAATAATAAAAATAGAGTAAAATAAATGCAATAGTAGCAACAATAATAGAGAAAAATAATAAATGTAATAATACCAGTAATAATAGAGAAAAATAATAAATGTACCACATATTCTCGAGTATAAGATGACCCAAATATAAGCCAACCAGGACCCTCACCCGCGTATAAGCCGAGGGGGGCTTTTTCAGTCTTAAATAAGGGTTGAAAAACTAGGCTTATACTCGAGTATATACAGTATATATCTGTGGAAGGTCCTGGGTGGGGAAAAGAACTCTTGTCTGTTGGAGGCCAGTGTGAATGTTGTAATTAATCACCTTGATTAGCATTAAATAGCCTTCCAAGCTTCACATCCTGGCCTGGGGGAATCCTTTGTTCAGAGTCATTAGCTGCCCCTGATTGACTCATGTCTGGTTTCAGAGTGTTGCTCTTTATTTATTGTTCTGATTTTGGAGTTTTTTTTTTTTAAAATACTGGTAGACGGGTTTTGTTCATTTTCATGGTTTCCTACTCCATGGTTTAAGTAAGTTTACCATTTTGTGTTGGGCCAAATGGCTCAGGTTGGACCGGCCTGATCTGCCCTGTAGAACTAATGCATGTTAATTGCCATGGCTCAAAGGGAAGGAATCATGGGAGTTGTAGTTTCTGCCAAAGAGTGCTGATGCCTCACCAAACTGCAAATCTTGTCAATTCTGTAGCATTGTGCCTGCTTGGGCGGTGATGCCACGATCGTCAGCATAGATTAAACTTTCTCTCCTGGCAGTTGCTGGTCATTTGTGTAAATCTAAAACATTGATGGAGCAAGCACGCTCCTCTGAAGGTAATTTTATGCACAACAGGATTCATAATTTTGTGCATAAAACCACTAAGTGCCATGGCTCAATACTACAGAATCCTGGGAGTTGTAGTTTGGTGAGCTTCTATATTAATAACTAAACACCAATGTCTATTCTAAACCATATCTGAAAAATATGCAACCACTATAAAGGTTCAAAGCATGGAACACAATATGTATATTAGAGCATCATATACACAATAATGTTAACAATAGTAATACAACAAATGATCAAATTCAGTTAGCTGTAGTGACACACAGTAGTATTTGTTGTATTGCTATTGCTAACATTATTATGTATATGATGCTCTAATATACATATTGTGTTCCATGCTTTGAACCTTTATAGTGGTTGCATATTTTTCAGATATTGAGGTTCTATATTAGCCATCCATATGGAAAGCCCAGGCATGGGCAAACTTTGGCCCTCCGGGTGTTTTGGACTACAACTCCCACAATTCCTAACAGCCGGTAGGCTGTTAGGAATTGTGGGAGTTGTAGTCCAAAACACCCGGAGGGCCAAAGTTTGCCCATGCCGGAGATAGCCGCTTTGAGTTTCTTTTTGGAGAAGAAAAGCAATATTATTATTATTATTATTATTAATAATAATAATAATAATAATAATAATAGGAAAGGCAATATATTATTCTATAACAAGCCTCTAATAATAGTTGTTGTTTTTGTTTTTGTTGTTGTTATTGACACAAGATATTATTATTATTATTATTATTATTATTACTGTATTATTATTATTATTATTGTTGCTGTTGTTGTTGTTGTTGTATGACACAGCAAACAGAATAGATATGCTGGATTTCGTATCACAAAATTATATTATTATTATAATTATTATTATTATGGAGCATTCCAGATTTCTGAATTAGGGATATTCAACCTAGCTTTGCATTACAGTAGAGTCTCACTTATCCAAGCCTCGCTTATCCAAGCCTCTGGATTATCCAAGCCATTTTTGTAGTCAATGTTTTCACTATATAGTGATATTTTGGTGCTAAATTCGTAAATACAGTACAGTAGAATCTCACTTATCGAACTCTCGCTTATCCAACCTTCTGGATTATCCAACGCATTTTTGTAGTCAATGTTTTCAGTATATTGTGATATTTTGGTGCTAAATTCATAAATACAGTAATTACTACATAGCATTACTGCGTATTGAACTACTTTTTCTGCCAAATTTGTTGTCTAACATGATGTTTTGGTGCTTAATTTGTAAAATCATAACCTAATTTGATGTTTAATAGGCTTTTCCTTAATGCCTCCTTATTATCCAACATATTCGCTTATCCAACATTTTGCCGACCCTTTTATGTTGGATAAGTGAGACTCTACTGTAATTACAACATAACATTACTGCGCATTGAGCTACTTTTTCTGTCAAATTTGTTGTCTAACATGATGTTTTGGTGCTTAATTTGTAAAATCATAACCTAATTTGATGTTTAATAGGCTTTTCCTTAATGCCTCCTTATTATCCAACATATTCGCTTATCCAACATTTTGCCGGCCCTTTTATGTTGGATAAGTGAGACTCTACTGTAATTACAACATAACATTACTGCGTATTGAATTACTTTTTCTGTCAAATGATGTTTTGGTGCTTCATTTGTAAAATCATAACCCAATTTGATGTTTAATAGGCTTTTCCTTAATCCCTCATTATCCAAGATATTCGCTTATCCAAGCTTCTGCCAGCCCATTTAGCTTGAATAAGTGAGACTTTTCTGTATTTGTTTCCATCCCTTTCAACTAAGGAGATTTGGGTTATGGGTCCACCCTGAACTCCCCAAAGAATCCTGTTTTTATTTGCCCTGGTTTTTAACTACAAAGTCCAGAATGCTTTGTAGGGTTGGGCCTTCTGGGAAATGTAGTGCAACACATTTTGCAAGGCCTGCAGTCTGCCCGGGGTCAAAAGCATTGCGTACATACATACCTTGGGCAATCCCAGAAGGAGGCAGAAACACACATGAAAAAAGGAAGCTATGCAGGCAGGTTAGTCCTGATTTGTCTTTTTTTCTCCCCTTTTTTTGTAAACAAATCACGAGAGGTGGACTGGATGGCCCAGATTCCTTCTTGGTTAAAGATTAGAAGTTGGGGAAGGAAAAGAAAGGAAGAAAGAAAGGGGTCAATAAGGACATTGGTGTCCCATGGTTTGGAGGAAAGTTTTTTTGCCCGGAGCACGAGCAGGTCCTTGTTGTCATCTCAAGGTCTTTCCGGCTGGGAGCGATCCGATCAAGATTCGGTTTGGTCTGAAGGGTTTCTGCCTTTGCTGATTCCTTGAGGCTGAGAGAGTGTGACTTTCCCAAAGGCCAATGAGTGGGGATTCAAACTCTCCAAAGTCCGGCGCTCAAACAATTGCACCACACTGGCCCGCTGAAAATAAGGTAAGGGGCTTCGAGACAGGGTCGTCACTCAACGTCTCTGGTATTTTTCCATTTGCCACTTTCTAAACTTTTTCTAGAATGATATATATTCCTTGGATAAGCTTGGATAAGTGAGACTCTACTGTACTTTCAAAGTAAGGACCATACACTTTTGTGTGTGTGTGTGTTTGTGTGTGTGTGTGCGTCAAGAGCGACTTGAGAAATTGCAAGTCGCTTCTGGTTTGAGAGAATTGGCTGTCTGCAAGGACGTTGCCCGGCGGACGTCTGGATATTTTACCATCCTGTGGGAGGCTTCTCTCATGTCTCCGCATGGGAAGCTGGAGCTGACAGATGGGAGCTCACCCCGGATTCGAACCACCAACCTTTCAGTCAGCAGTCCTGCCGGCACAAGGGTTTATAACCCATTGCGCCACCCTACAATGAAACAGGAAATACAATTGAATTTCACTTATCCAACATAAACGGGCCGGCAGAACATTGGATAAGCGAATATTTTGGATAATAAGGAGGGATTAAGGAAAAGCCTATTAAACATCAAATTAGGTTATGATTTTACAAATTAAGCACCAAAACATCATGTTATACAACAAATTTGACAGAAAAAGTAGTTCAATACGCAGTAATGTTATGTAGTAATTACTGTATTTACGAATTTAGCACCAAAATATCACAGTGTATTGAAAACATTGATTACAAAAATGTGTTGGATAATCCAGAACATTGGATAAGCGAATGTTGGATAAGCGAGACTACTGTATTTACGAATTTAGCACCAAAATATCACAGTGTAATGAAAACATTGATTACAAAAATGTGTTGGATAATCCAGAACGTTGGATAAGCGAATGTTGGATAAGCGAGACTCTACTGTATTTACGAATTTAGCACCAAAATATCACAATGTATTGAAAACATTGACTACAAAAATGTGTTGGATAATCCAGAACGTTGCATAAGCGAATGTTGGATAAGTGAGACTCTACTGTATTTATGAATTTAGCACCAAAATATCACGATGTATTGAAAACCTTGACTACAAAAATGTGTTGGATAATCCAGAACGTTGGATGAGCGAATGTTGGATAAGTGAGACTCTACTGTATTTACGAATTTGGCACCAAAATGTCACAATGTATTGAAAACATTGACTACAAAAATGCGTTGGATAATCCAGAACGTTGGATAAGCGAGTGTTGGATAAGTGAGACTCTACTGTAACACTTTCAAACCAGGGACGGAAAATGTTTCCAATTGTGTTACATAGTGTAATTTTGTTATTCTAGAACTGGAATGCAATTGTGTTTTTGTTTTTCTCTTGCTTTTGGTTTTTACATGGTTGCGAACCGCTTTGTCTCCAGCGCAGGGAGAACAGGCGAGCTCCTAATTAATTGAATCATTAATTAAAACGGGTTGTCAGGAAGCATTTTCCGGAGAGGTCACAGCCAAGAGCGGACCTGGCACCGGGCCAGCTTTTGCAGCCGCGGCATCATGTGACCGTTTCAGCCGGGCTTTTCTTTCTGTTAGAAAGCGGAGTGCCTTGAGTGTGCAAAGCTCGAGCCAAGCGGCCTGGTAAACAGGAAGGCAGGTCACATCCCAGGACCAGCAGCCCCCAAAAACCACAGCGCGCCTCCCCGCCTTCCCCGTCCCTCCGTTGACAAGTGTGCACTCCAGATCCGGCCAGCTGTTCTCCCCGGAGGATGCGCTGGACGGAAGACAAGGCTGCAGTGTGCGGGCGCCAGAGAGAGAGAGGGAGGGAGCCATAGAAAGGGCCACGCGGGCTCCCTCCCCGGAACACGGCACACGTGGGGTCTCCGCTCGCACCCACCGCCCCCCTGGCCCATCTGTCAGGTGCGGAGAGGCCGGAATGTGTGGGCTCCGGCTGCAGGATGAGGCCCGTCCCACACAGTTCCCACTGATGCAGCAGGGATGGAAATCAAGCATTTCCTAGAGTCCATAGAATCCTAGACACAGACAGACAGACAGGCAATAGAATCACAGGTTCCTGGAGTTTGGAAGAGGCTCCAAAGACCAACCTCGCTAAGATAGATAGATACATACATACATACATACATACATGACTATATGTGTTCATAAAATCATAAAATTCTGGAGTTGGAAGAGACCCCATAGGCCATCCAGTCCAACCTCCCTGAGATAGACTGATTGATAGATACTTACATACATACATGATTACGTATGTTAGTAGAGTCATACAATCCTGGAGTTTGAAGAGGATCCAAAGGCCATCCAGTCCAACCTTCCT
>NC_085843.1:283301871-283314371 GCF_035594765.1 Anolis carolinensis | reverse complement strand
GATAGATAGATAGATAGATAGATAGATAGATAGATAGATGATAGAATCCTAGAATTGGAAGAGACCCCAAAAGCCATCCAGTCTAACCCTCTTTCTGCCAGGCAAATCAAAGCACTTCAGACAGATTCCTATTGAGCTCAGAAGGCTTGTCTTCCAGACCTGTGGAACAGAAGCTGCATGGACATCTGTCAGGAGTGCTTGAATTGTGTCTTCCTTCCTGGCAGAATGGATGGCTCTTGGGGATCTCTTCCAACCTTAGGATTTTATGATTCTAACTTTTTGGCTGCATGATTTGTAAGAATAGAATGGACTCCCTTGATGGGTATGTAGCAGATCTCCCTTTTTGGTGGCCTTTTCATAGATATCCGGCAGGCATCTCCTGGGTGTGCTTTAGTTCTGTGTTCAACAGAACTAAGCAGATTGAGCCTTTCCTAGATGGAAATAACTGCATCCCAATAGTCCTGATTAGACTACTGCAATGCATTGTATTTAGGGCTGCCCTTGGAGACAACCCCAAAGTTGCAGCTGCGTAACATAAAGCAGCCGGATTGTTGGTTGGAACTTAATATAGACACCATCTAATATCCATTGTAAAGCAACTGCTGTATAGACAAGTCATCCAAATGCATCATCTCCTTTCTTTAAGTATTATGTCAGTTGCCAGCAATATTCTTTATTTTTAAAGAAACCAATCCCTTTGTGGCTAAATGCAAAGGCAGCAGTTCCTGACAGTATTCCCGGTCGAGTAGAAGCTGTTTCATTTCTGCAGAATTTAAGTTGGTAAAACAAGCATTAGATCATGCTCTGTGCAGACAGATACAATTGTCCAGATGGAATAATAACAAGTTAGTTCCTTGTTAGAGCCAGCCATCTGCGAGACAATCAACAAAAGGAAGGAATCGGCTATACGTACGCAACTCAACGGATTTGCAAGATCAGCATCTTTCAGAAATATCTTGCATCGTATTCAAAGCATGAGAATGGGAGAAAGAAACACCAGTTATTTAAGATATGTAAGTGACAACATCCTAGTGGCAGAAAATAGCAAAGTGAAGAAAGTCCTAAGGCATGTTTACAGTTGAACATTTAGAAAACAAAAAATAGTGACCATAGATGGATTACATAACTATAAAATAGAAGACACTGCAGTAGTTCATGATGGTCCATCCTTTGGTTCATTCATTACAGTAGAGTCTCACTTATCCAACATAAATGGGCCGGCAGAATGTTGGATAAGCGAATATGTTGGATAATAAGGAGGCATTAAGGAAAAGCCTATTAAACATCAAATTAGGTTATGATTTTACAAATTAAGCACCAAAATGTCATGTTATACAACAAATTTGGCAGAAAAAGTAGTTCAATACACAGTAATGTTATGTAGTAATTACTGCATTTACAAATTTAGCACCAAAATATCACGATGTATTGAAAACATTGACTACAAAAATGCGTTGGATAATCCAGAACGTTAGATAAGCGAATGTTGGATAAGTGAGACTCTACTGTAATTAGAATAGAAATTGAGTCAATAATAATAATAATAATAATAATAATAATAATAATAATATATTTATATACCGTTTTATCTCCCTGAAGGGACTCAGGGTGATTTCCAGCATAAATACAAAACAACAAAAAATACAATGCAGCAAATAATACATTATAGAAAAAATACAGCAAGAAATCGAAGGACAACAAGGACTTTATTTATTATCGTGTCAGAAGTGAACTGAGGGTACAATTGTAATGTATTAAAAACACAAACACAGTTAAAAACTTGTCATGATACTAAATGTCCTTTGACCAATAGTTGGCCATTTGGAGTGCCTCTGGTGTTGCTATAAAAAAGTCCTCCATTGTGCATGTGGAAGGGCTCAGGCTGCATTGTAGTAAGTGGTTTGCTCTTCTCCACACTTGCATGCCATGGACTCCACTTCGTGGCCCCATTTCTTAAGGTTGGCTCTGCATCGCATTGTGCCAAAGTACAGTCTGTGCCTTCCAGGTTGCCCCGTCTTCTGTGTGCTCAGGAGGGAGTCTCTCATCAGCCATGGATTGAGGTTTCGGGTCTTAGCCTGCCACTTTTGGACTCTTGCTTGCTGAGGTGTTCCCTCAAGTATCTCTGTAGATCTTAGAAAACTATTTATTGATTTAAGGCGTTGACGTACTGGCTGATTGTTGTCACTCAGCTGGAACCTCAGATGGACTCTGATGGGGATGATGGGATTCAGGTTCACAATCACGTTCAGAATGTCCCTGTTGTAGAAGATGAGGATCAGGGAGTGCAAGTTCATTTTCCCACAGCAAGGAATGGTGTTGATGATACTGAAACTAGCCAGGTGCAAATGGACTTGGGAAAGGAGGACAGTTCTCAGTCTGATAATGAGGCTCAGCAAACTAACGAGCAGGCTGACCTTGATGAAACAGGTTCCTTAGATCGAGCTGACCGTTTGGAATTCAAGGCTCGGAGGAGTGTGAGAATTGCAAACAAGAGGGAGGTTAGAGGCCAGAGAAATGCTCTCATGCTTTGCAAAGGGCATTAAAGCAATGTGTTTGGAGACAAACCTTTGTCAAAGCAACTTTCGTTCAACCAAGAAGCAAGCTCTTGTTTTCCTGGATTACCTTGCAGCCTTTTGTGTTCATGTTCTTGGGACTTTGTCATGCTCTATTGGGACCTTGTTTATTCCTCGTGATTTCTGGATTTGTTCTCTATGACTTTGTTTTGTAACCATTTTTTGGAACTTTACTTTTGCGTTTAAAGAACCTTTTATCTTCTATTTTCTAATAAACTAAAAAGACTTCAACCTGTGTGCAGTTTGGGTGTATATAGCAAGGTGAGGCTACCCTGAGGTGCGACACTGATATCCAAACAGAGGATGGACTGGAGATATCAATGCCTTGGTCCTTTCATTATTGGCTGCTACTTTCTGACTTAAGCTTTAGCGGCTGAGGGGGAAAAGGAAGGCGCCTGAGGCTTTTAGGGATGGTGGGAGTTGCAGTCCAAAACACCCAAAGGGCACAAGTTTGCCTATGCGTAATCTGCACTGTAGAATGAATGCAATTTGCACCACTCAAAGATCCTGAGAGTTGCAGCTTGGCGACGCACCAGCATTATTTAGCAAAGAAAGTGAAAGATCTTATGAAACTCCAAGTTTTCCCATGCCTGGTGTAAATGCATCCCCTGACAGTCCTTTTTGTTTTGTTGTTGTTGTTGTTGTTGTTGTTGTTTTGTGTGTGTCAGGAGCAACCGGAGTTGCTTCTGGAGTGAGAGAATTGGCCGTCTGCAAGGACGTTGCCCAGGGGACATGTTTTTGATGTTTTTACCATCCTTGTGGGAGGCTTCTCTCATGTCCCCGCATGGAGCTGGAGCTGACAGAGGGAGCTCATCCGTGCTCTCCCCGGGTGGGATTCGAACCGGGCAGATTTCAGGTCAGCAACCCAACCTTCAAGTCACGAGGCTTTTATCCCCTAGGCCAGGGGTCCCCAAACTAAGGCCCGGGGGCCGGATGCGGCCCATCAAAGCCATTAATCCGGCCCCCACAGCACAAGGGCAGAAGGAGGTTGGGCTAAATGACCCAAGGGGTCTCTTCTTCTCTTACAACCATTATCATTATTGTTGTTGTTATTATTATTATTATTATTATTATTATTATTATTATTATTATTATTAACATTGAGGCTGGGTGGCCATCTGTCAAGGGTGCTTTGCTTGTGCTTTCGGTGCACAAAGGCAGAAAGGGATTGGACTCAATGGCCCAAGGGGTCTCTTCCAACCCTTATTATTATTATTATTATTATTATTATTATTAACATTGAGGCTGGGTGGCCATCTGTCAGGGGTGCTTTGCTTGTGCTTTCGGTGCACAAAGGCAGAAAGGGATTGGACTCAATGGCCCAAGGGGTCTCTTCCAACCCTTATTATTATTATTATTATTATTATTATTATTATTATTATTATTAACATTGAGGCTGGGTGGCCATCTGTCAGGGGTGCTTTGCTTGTGCTTTCAGTGCACAAAAGCAGAAAGGGATTGGCCTCAATGGCCCAAGGGGTCTCTTCCAACCATTATTATTATTATTATTATTATTATTATTATTATTATTATTATTATTATTATCATTGAGGCTGGGTGGCCATCTGTCAGGGGTGCTTTGCTTGTGCTTTCGGTGCACAAAGGCAGAAAGGGATTGGACTCAATGGCCCAAGGGGTCTCTTCCAACTCTTATTATTATTATTATTATTATTATTATTATTAACATTGAGGCTGGGTGGCCATCTGTCAGGGGTGCTTTGCTTGTGCTTTTGGTGCACAAAGGCAGAAAGGGATTGGCCTCAATGGCCCAAGAGGTCTCTTCCAACCCTCTTTATTATTATTATTATTATTATTATTATTATTATTATTATTATTATTATTATTATTATTAACATTGAGGCTGGGTGGCCATCTGTCAGGGGTGCTTTGCTTGTGCTTTCGGTGCACAAAAGCAGAAAGGGATTGGACTCAATGGCCCAAAGGGCTCCTTCCATCCCTCTTTTTTATTATTATTATTGTTGTTGTTGGTTTTTTTTTAAAACATTTTTATTGGGTTTTACATTCATAATTCATAATTCATAACAACACTACTTCCCTTTTTTCCAATATTTTTTCCCTCCCTACCACCCACACCCTCCCTCCTCAACCACAGTATGTTTATATTAATCTTGCAGATCCAGCCACAGGTAAAGTCTTTGTATTTTTTCTTTAATGTAATCGTTGGCTCCTCCATTTTTCACCCAGTTGAAGTAGTCTTTCCATCTGTTTGTAATGTCCTTTTGTTTATTCATTCTTGTTACTGGGTTAGTCATAATTCCTGTAATATCTAACAACACTTGATCATACAAATAATCATTCCAATTATTTAACGTCCATTTCGATTTGTCTCTCCATCCTCTAGCAATCACAGCATGTGCTGCTCTTATTGTTACTTTCAATAACTCTTGGCACTCAGTTTTTATACTTGGATGATCCAGCACTCCCCAAAGTTGTTGTTGTTGTTGTTGTTGTTGTTATTAATTATTATTATTATTGCTCGGTGGCCAACTATAGTCTGGCCCTCCAATGGTCCGAAGGATCGTGAACTGGCTCCCTGTTTAAAAAGTTTGGGGACCCCTGCCCTAGGCCATCGGCGGCTCCTTGACAGTCCTGTTTACATTATGTTAAAGAATACAAACTAGTTTGTATTATTGTAAAGAATACAAACGAGAACAAACTCAGCTGGGAATTTTCTGGATGTGTGGATATGGGCGAGAAGAGGGTGTGTGTCAACACATGTGATGCGCAAAGCAGTTGCAAGCAATGGAAGCAGGATAAACGAGAGAGCTTTTGGGAAGGTTCCTCTGTCCAGCCGTGTCTTTCTTTCTCTTTCCTTCTCTCTTTGGAGCCTGAGAATCTATTTGCAATCCCAGTCTGAGGCCCACGGGAAATTGCCTCTCCAGCCGCAGTTAAATCTGACCTCTTGTCAGGCGGTCAAGCCAGTGTGCGCTCTGTGCACTCGCTGTGGCGAAGACCATAGAGTCTCTGTTCCCGGCCAGGGAGAGGTTTCCCTGGGGAGAGGAAAGGGGCGGAGAGGCGGAGGAGAAACACGCCTGCTTTTGCACATATAGGCACACTCCAGTCTCGACAGTGTCCTGTTGTGGAAGGCGGCAGAACCAGACCGTCTCCGCCGCAGCCGAGAGAGACAGAGAGCCTCCGAAACCCAGCTCTTGTTATTACTTTGACAGCCAGAAGTCTGGGGAATCTCTCTTTTTTATTATTCTATGCGCTCGGCAAGAACATGCCTTCTCCTCTTTGCTTCCACGGCACAAGCAAAAAGACCTTTGCGTCTCCGACTGGTTATTTTTCGTGAAAGCAATCCCTTGGCTTCTTTTGGGTTCAACATGGGATCAAACAATGGGACGGTTCAGCAGCTGGAAGCACAAGGGAGCATCAAGGACAACCAGCTAGGATGACGTTTGTGAAGATCCACCAAAATCCCCTGCTTTGTGCACCCGTGCCGTTTCCCAGGAAGAGCACTTTTGGATCCTTGGTTGGGCATCTCTTTCTCGGCCGATGGATCAACAAAGTTGTCCCGTTCTGCAGCTTTGGTAGTTCGTTTGGCTTCGCGAGCCTGTGTCTAGTCTTCCGCCTTTTGCATCTGGATTCCCTTTTGCAAAAAGGATCCAAACCGGTGGACGTTTGACAGGAGACACTCGACGACGTTTCTTCTGCGTGTCCAAGATGCGCCGTTTCCAGGCCTTGCGCCGTTCTTTCCCATTTCTGACCCATTTCCGCGTTTACAAGGTGAGAGAGGACCCGTTTTCCCTTTCCTTTCAGCGCCCTTCTTTCTCTCTGGTCCTTTTTCCTCTTGTCTCTTATCTCGGTTGGTTTCCTCATCCTTTGGAAAGGATGTCCTACCCTGTTTCCCCTAAAATAAGACACCCCCAGAAAATAAGACCTAGAAGAGGTTTTGCTGAATGGCTAAATATAAGGCCTCCCCTGAAAGTAAGACCTCGCAAAGTTTTTGTTTGGAAGCATGCCCGGCGCCTGCCAAACAAAACACCGGAGCATGCAGGATTGGTAAATGTACATACTAGTTGTACATGGAAATAATGGTAATAACAAGAAATTCTTGACAGAAGTCACAGTTTGTCTGGTTTGGTTATGTTGGTTTGTAATGAAAACTGCTGTACAGTATGTAATAAATGTTCATTATTTTTGTTCAACAATAAATGTGAATTCTTCTTTATGGAAAAATAAGACATCCCCTGAAAATAAGACCTAGAGCATCTTTGGGAGCACAACATAATATAAGACACTGTCCTATTTTTGGGGAAACACGGTACTGAGGAAGGAGAACGCTTGTTTTCTGCTGCTCTGCACTGGATTTAAGTTGCAGGAATAAAATAAAGACTTCTTCTAAACATTAGGAAGAATTTCCTAATAGTGAGAGCTGTTTGAAACGTGGAATGTGTTGCCTTGAGTCTGACGGAGTCTCCTTGTCTGGAGCTTTGGAAAGAGAGGCTGTATGGCCATCTGTTGGGAGTGCTTTGATTGTGTCTTCCTGCAGGGCAGAAGGTGGTTGGACTGGATGACCCTTGGGGTCTCTTCTAACTCTTTCATTCTATCATCCTCCCCTGTTTCCCCAAAAATAAGACATCCCCAGAAAACAAGACCTAGTAGAGATTTTGCTGAATTGCTAAATATAAGGCCTCCCCCAAAAGTAAGACCTAGCAAAGTTTTTGTTTGGAATTATGCTCGCCAAACAGAACACCAGAACATGCAGGATTCGTAAATGTACATACATGAAAATAATGCTGTACATGAAAATAATGGTAGTAACAAGAAATTCTTGCTAGGATTCACAGTTTGTTTGGTTATGTTGGTTCGCGATGACATCTACTGTACAGTAGATAATAAATGTCAATTTTTTTCGTTCAACAATAAAAGTGAATTCTTCTTCATGGAAAAATAAGACATCACCTGAAAATAAGACCTAGCACATATGGGAGCAAAAATTAATATAAGACACTGTCTTATTTTCGGGGAAACACGGTATATAAGAGCTTTTTAGGCAGTGGAATTAGAAGAAGATGCTCTCTCTTCCACTGGATGTTTTTAAATAGTGGCTGGATGGCCATCTGTCAGGAGTGCTTGGATTGTGTCTTCCTGGCTGCGGGTTTATCCGGTTCTATGATTCTATGAGCCATTAAGTGCTATTCTGTATGGTCGCCGAGGTGAGAATTGGAGACTGTTCCTATATTTTGAATTGTTTTGTAGAAGAATTAAAATTCAACAGCCACTGAGTGTATTATACTCAGGATTTGCTGTCTGATGAGGTTTGATTTGAGGACCCAACTCACATTATATACAACAGTAAAATAGTAAAATTCCATCGCTTATTTAAAATGGCAAATTCAAAGTTTGTTTTTGGGTATTTGGGGGGAAATATTTTCAAATATTTTCAAGCTGTGGATGGTTGAACTCATGGATCTGTAGACACAGATGGTCCAACCATACCTGGTTAAGAGAAAAGCAACATCTGCAGAAATTTCCTCGTAGACGCAATTATTCAAAGTATAGAAGCCATCTCCAGTTTTCAGACAGCAACTATAGGCAGTTTTAAAGTATGAATTTTAAGTGTACATATATTAGAGGGCAAGATTAAAATGCATTAAAATCATGCATGCATACAAAAAAAACCTACATTTAAAATTCAGAGTTTAAAATTGATGATTGTCAGTCGAAAATTGGAGATGTCTCCCGTACCTTGAACGTTTGTGTCTATTTTGTGTGGGGTACAAAATAGTGTGTATATATGTGACCATAAAATATATATATTAATAGTCTTATGTTTTAGATAACAAAGGCATTTGTTGTTGTTTTTATATTATTATTATTACTATTATTATTATTATTACTATTGCTACTATTGCCTATGTTACACTGTTGTATACTGGATGATACAGTCATCTAGATGCATTTGTTGTTGTTTTTATATTGTTATTATTACTACTACTATTGCCTATGTTACACTGTTGTATACTGGATGATGCAGTCATCTAGATGCATTTGTTGTTGTTTTATTATTATTATTATTATTATCATCATCATCACTACTATTGTCTATGTTACACTGTTGTATACTGGATGATACAGTCATCTAGATGCATTTGTTGTATTATTATTATTATTATTATTATTATTATTATTATTATCAACACAACGACGTTGTATGGCACAGCAAACAAGATAGATATGCTGGATTTCGTTTCGCAAAACCACAAGTCGAACACTTCCCAAGTGTCTAGGACTGTGTGATGTATTTTCGGATTATGTGTGCAGATCCCAGTAGGGTGGCCTTTTGCAGTTGGCAGATGGTGATTTTGTCAATGTCTATTGTTTCCAAATGCCGGCTGAGATCTTTTGGCACAGCACCCAGTGTGCCCATCACCACCTGTACTGGTTTCTGCCAGAGTCTTTGAAGTTCAATCTTGAGGTCCTGATAGCGGCTGAGTTTTTCCTGTTGTTTTTCGTCAATGCAACTGTCACCTGGGATGGCAACATCAATGATCCAAACCTTGTTCTTTTCCACAACTGTGATGTCTGGTGTGTTGTGTTCCAGAACTTTGTCAGTCTGGATTCGGAAGTTCCACAGTATCTTTGCGTGCTCATTTTCCAATACTTTTGCAGGTTTGTGATCCCACCAGTTCTTTGCTGCTGGGAGGTGGTACTTGAGGCATAAGTTCCAATGAATCATTTGGGCCACATAGTTGTGCCTCTGTTTGTAGTCTGTCTGTGCGATTTTCTTACAGCAGCTGAGGATATGATCAATGGTTTCGTCGGTTTCCTTGCACAGTCTGCATTTTGGGTCATCAGCTGATTTTTCAATCTTGGCCTTGATTGCCTTTGTCCTGATGTCTTGCTCCTGGGCTGCAAGGATCAGGCCTTCTGTCTCCTTCTTCAAGGTCCCATTTGTGAGCCAGAGCCAGGTCTTCTCCTCATCAGCTTTTCCTTCAATTTTGTCAAGGAACTTTCCATGCAGTGTTTTGTTGTGCCAGCTGTCAGCTCTAGTTTGTAGTGCGGTTTTCTTGTACTGGTTTTTTGTCTGCTGTGTTTTGAGGAGTTTCTGATTTTTGACTTCAATCAAAGCAGGTTCTTCACTTTGCTTGACATATTCTGCCAGGGCATGTTCTTATTATTATTATTATTATTATTATTATTATTATTATTATTATTATTATTAACACCTGTGTTACACTGTTGTAAACTGGATGATGCAGTCATCTAGATGCATTTGTTGTTGTTTTTATATTATTATTATTATTATTATTAACACCTATGTTACACTGTTGTATACTGGATGATGCAGTCATCTAGATGCATTTGTTGTTGTTATAATAATAATAATAATAATAATTATTATTATTATTATTATTATTATTATTATCACCTATGTTACACTGTTGAATACTGAGTGATGCAGTCATCTAGATGCATTTGTTGTTGTTTTTATATTATTATTATTATTATTATTTATTAACACCTATGTTTCACTGTTGTATACTGAGTGATGGAGGCATTGAGATGGACAGTAAGAGCTGTCCAGCAAAGAACGAGACTCTTTTAGTATTTAATAGATTTATCTTTCCTGAAGGCTTTTAATCAGATTGCCACCTTTGTTGTTGTGTGCTTTTAAGTTATTTCCTCCTTAGGACAACCCTAAGGCAAACTTGACTTACTTTCACTGGAAGTTGTTATCACTTTGTTGCTGTTATTGTGTGTCTTCATTTCAAACTTATGGTGACCCAATAATAGTATTTTCTGGGGCTGAGTGTATGTGGTTTGCACAGGAAATTTTATAATAGTTTCCCACATATGCAATGGGAATAATGATGATGCCAATAACAATACAGGTTGAGTATCCTTATCTGAAATGCTCAGGAGCAAAAGTATTTTGGTTTTGGGATTTCCCGCCCCAGATTTTGGAATATTTGCATCTACATAAGGAGATATTATCTTGGAGAAGGAACTGAAGTCTAGATTTGAAGTGCATTGATGTTTCATAGGCACCTTATATATATAATAAATACCATATATACTCGAGTATAAGCCGACCTAAATATAAGCCACAAAAAAACTGGGAAAACATTGACTCCAGTATAAGCCAAGGGTGGTAAATTTCAGAAATAAAAATAGATACCAATAAAATTACATTAATTGAGGCATCAGTAGGTTAAATGTTTTTGAATATTTACATCAAGCTCAAATTTAAGATAAGACTGTCCAACTCTGATCAAATCATGATTCTCATCTTCTTCAATATAAATGTGCTTATGTATCCTTTTAATAATAATAAAGTAAAATAATATATGTAATAATAATAATAATAAATACAAGAAAATAATACATGTAATAATAAATAGAGTAGAAAAATAAATGTAATAATAATAAGATCAGAGTGAAATAATAAATGTAATAGTAGCAACAATAACAGAGTACAATAATAAATGTAATAATAATAGAGTAAAATAATAAATGTAATAATACCAATAATAATAGAGAAAAATAATAAAAGTACCATATATTCTCAAGTATAAGCTGACCCAAATAGAAGTAAATAATACATGTAATAATAATAAATAATACAAGAAAATAATACATGTAATAATAAATAGAGTAAAATAATAAATGCAATAATAATAATAATAATAATAATATCAGAGTGAAATAATAAATGTATTAGCAATGATAATAAAAAATAGAGTAAAATAAATGTAATAGTAGCAACAATAATAGAGAAAAATAATAAACGTAATAATACCGTCCAACTCTAATCAAATCATTATTCTCATCTTCTTCAATGTCAATGTGCTTATGTATCCTTTTAATAATAATAGAGGAAAATAATACATGTAATAATAATAAATAATACAGGAAAATAATACATGTAATAATAAATAGAGTAAAATAATAAATGCAATAATAATAATAATAATAATATCAGAGTGAAATAATAAATGTATTAGCAATGATAATAAAAATAGAGTAAAATAAATGTAATAGTAGCAACAATAATAGAGAAAAATAATAAACGTAATAATACCGTCTAACTCTAATCAAATCATTAGGGTTAGGGTTAGGGTTAGGGTTCTTCAATGTAAATGTGCTTAAGTATCCTATTAATAATAATAAAATAATACATGTAATAATAATAATAATAATAATAATAATAATAATAATATGCCATAAATGTGGGCAAAACATCAGGAGAAAATGCTTCTGGAACATGGCCATATAGCCCAGAAAACTCACAGCAACCCAAAAAAAGGCTGCTTTAATCTGCTATTGAGCATCCTTTATCCAAAATAACCCCAAATTGTCTAGACACATGTCTGAGAGAGAGACACTTTTGCTTTCTGATGATTCAATGTATGCAAACTATCATATACCGAATTATTTAAATATTGTATAAAATTACCTTCAGATTATGTATTCATGAAACATAACTTTTGGATTTAGATCCGGGTCCATTATGATGCACATCTATGCAAATGTTGGTGTTCCAAAACGTGAGACAATCTGAAATTCAAAACACGTCTGGTCCCAAGCAAGTTTTGTTTTAGCCGCTTTATGCTGAATTTCACTTTCAGTCTCCTTTATGATATAGGGCAAAATATAAATATTTTATTGACTACATAATAATGTAATATATTTATTCTTCTTTGGAAGCCACGCTGGGTCCCAACTTATCATTTACGTTGGAGTGAATCCCAATATAGTAAAGTCTCACTTATCCAACGTTCTGGATGATCCAACGCATTTTTGTAGTCAATGATTTCAAAACATCGTGATATTTTGGTGCTAAATTCGTGAATGCAGTAATTACTGTATAGCATTATTGCGTATTGGACTACTTTTTCTGTGAAATATGTTGTAAAACATGATGTTTTGGTGCTTAATTTGTAAAATCATAACCTAATT